>NW_022989799.1:1388734-1541333 GCF_902827175.1 Gymnodraco acuticeps
TAAGACACACCTTCCCATGTTTGTGTAGAAAACAGACATGAACAGACATATTCTATGGTATGACATAACCACCTTTTTGAGGCTCAATGTATTTCTCCTTCAGTCAGGAGCCCCCTCCCTGTGACTGCTGTCAGAGGAGAGGGAAAAAACGGCCTACTCTCTTATCAGAGACACCATAACTCTTTATAGGCCTTACACTCAACTTAACAAACCACTTGGTTTTGTTTATACTGTAACTATAGAAAAACCTAAAATATGAAGCATTTTCATTGTGGGTTATACAAGAATATAATTGATTATATTTTATTATAACTAACTTTCGTTTTAAGTATTAAACATACTATGAAAACTCTCAACACCCTCTTTTTAAATGCAAAGTTATCAAATAGCAACAGATAAAATTGTAAGCATACATACATATTCAAAAACCATCAAGAAGCATTCTCATTATGGGTTTATACAAGAATATATTGATCATATATGATTTATAATTAACTTTCGTTTTAAGTATTCACTTCATATGGAGATCTCAACACCCTCTTTTTAAAACGCAAAGTTATCTTACAGCAACAGATAAAATCGTAAAAACACATACATATTACATCCGTAAAACTTCAAGCATCAATATCATGAAAAGTTCTTCAGTATGTGTAATCAGGACGATCTTTTGATGAACCTGGTGTGAAAAACACCGAAAACATGGTACCTCACTGGAATGTTCTCGTTATCACATAGGTCAGGCATTCGAGTAAAAAGGGTCATGATGATCATAGATTTGTGCGCACTCCCACTCGGTCTGGCATTTGCAGGAGCGGGAGGCCCATCTGTTGTTCCAGTGTAGACTCCTAAATCCATGTTGCTATCTGATGTAAATCCTTGACCCTGACCATGGAGGGGTTGCAGTTTTTCGCTGGACGACATCTCCAAACGAAAGGCCAGATAACTCGGTCGACATTTGTTATGGATTTTTTAGACCTCGTCAATAATCGCTCATGACTTTGTGACAAGGTCAATGAGGCCCCACACAATGATAGCACAAACGAGGAACCAGAGGCATATGAAACAGCTTAGCTGGCACTCGCTCATGACATCCTGTGTGTGCAGTGTGAGATTAGGTGTATGTGGTGCGAGTGTGGTGCTGGTGGTGACTTGGCACGTCACTTGTTGTAGTCTTCCGTTGGTGACTAGGACACGTCACTTGTTGTTGTCTTCCGTTGGTGACTAGGACACGTCACTTGTTGTCGTCTGTTTCTACCGTCTCTCCTGGCCTGTGACTACGACCTTGCAGTGGCTGACATGGACCCACGTGGCTCTCTCGGTGACCTTGACCGCTGTCTGGGTGATGAGGAGCACCTGGTAGGGACCTTGCCAACGGTTGGATTTCCAGCTCTTTCTCCGGAAGTCCTTGACCAGCACGAAGTCGCCGGGTTGGAGATGGTGAAGTGGACCAGTGGCAGGGGGTAGGTAGGGCTGCTGCTACCTGGCGTCTGATATCTGACCATGCAGTTATCAGGTAGTCGTCATCCTTTTCTGGGAAATCCACTGCGATCTGAGTGGCTCAGCGGATAGAGATGCAGCCTGTCCCACAGAGCTGGAAGAAACATCATCCTCCACAGGGGTACAGGTGACTCAGCCGCTGATCCATGCTGCACAGGTTTCCTGGGTCCAGGACTTGGCTTCACTTGAGGCACTGTGACAGAAGTTTCCCCGCTAGGCAGGTTCAAATCCTCTTGGTAGATTGCTGAGGTATTAATCTCAACAATATAGCTAAAATTAAGTATAAATAATTTCTCTGATTCATAAAAAGTTGTTTCAGTTAAAAAAATAAATAAAAAATAAACAACTTCCCCAAGGGTTTTCTCAAGGGGTTCATGTATTCCATATTGCTCTGGAATTTCAATATACAGCAAGGTGATTGTTTCTTCTCTTACTCAGTTGGCCTCTAATGGCAGAAAGCACTGGGCCATCATTTACTCTTATCAGTTTAACGACCTGACAGTCCTACACTTCCATGCTGTGTGAAACCAGCAAAAAAAATCAAATTTAAATGAATACTCTTTTAGGGTGTAAGCGTATAACAATTAAAATAACTGGAAAAAAAAAACTAATAGTGTAAAGTTAAAAAACAATGAGAAAAATAATATAAAGGTTATTTTCCATTTCCTCTTTGATACTGAGGTATTCTCCATTCAAGCTCTAATGATCCATATGCTAATAGACAGAGTTTCGTCTTGCCATCTTTCTTTGCATAATTCACTAAAGATTCTAACAGTTCTACTGCTAAATCCTTTTTATTTGAGCTATTGTTTGTTACTCAGATTTAAATTCCCTCTTTTGCTCTATAAAATATCCCTTGGTACAGAATTTACCAAGACAAATTCTAACTTATTGCGGGAAGATCCCACAAAAAGCCATCCTCTCCTGTGGAAGAAAGCACATTAACTGCCACGTGTGTGTGCAAAACATGTCATGTGATGTGAGACTGATAGCATCAACAGTGGATGGGTAGGCCGCAGTCATATTCCTATCTAGATTCTGAACTCAATTGGCTCGGGTGAACCGGTCCTCTCTTCTGGAGTGAAACTACGTTCCCAGAGATTGACTTCACTGTATCCAAACCTTCTGATTAATTTTAAGCTAACCCTTCTCTGGACTTCGCCCCTTTCTGGTCACCCATACACGATTTCTGAACTTAAACGGAAAAGGTGTGATAGTTAATGACCTGACCTTTTCCCTAGGTAGCTTTTCCATACATATAGGAATATATTCAGCCTTGTCAAATTGATTGGAATGTCCCAATTTATTTTACAGTTTTATACTCCATCCACCTCTACACATTGAAGATATGTTGACCATGTGTGTTGTAGGTGCAGTCGCAGTTTCGGTATGAGGATTTTATGGTGGAGACACTATTTTCTCATCCGAAATAGGCCCACATGGCCTAAACTGCTGTGTAATTCACGCACAACCTAAGGAGCTTCTTCAGGTGGTACGTGAATGCTTCCACCCTTTTTCCATATTCTAGGAATATGGCAGTCATGTGGTTAACTCGTCCCGTGCTTTAAGCAAGGTAAAACTTCTCTATTACCCTGATAGTCAAAATTCGATCTTATCTGTATGGCTACGGACATGATTCCATTCTACATGCCTGCCTTTAACTCTGCAATAAGACCCTCAATAGATGGGCATGTGTCAGCGCTTCACCTTTCACATTGGTAAACTGCCTTTGTTCCCAATTATTAAGCTCTTCTTTACCCGCTTTGTAACAATAATCACTATCAGTAACAATACGGATGTGTGTTATTTTACCTTTTTTAGCAAAAAGAAGTCCCTCAACGAATGGCCTTTTCCTCAGCAGTCTGTACTGTACCTGGTATTGCACCCTTTTGCTTGCAAAGTACTTCACCTGAATTCGTTTTCATTATAAAGGCCCAAGTGGCTGCTTGGTCACCTTTTCGCAAACTCCCCTCTGTCAACAGTGTTATCTTTGGAGCAGCGGTTTCCTGTAAAGGTGTCATATTTCCCTTTGTGGCTTACTTCCTGAGGTCCTTTACACTCCACATCTGGATCAGACATCATCATCTTCCATTTTCCCCATCTCATCATTGCTTTTGCTCCCTGAACAGTTGTTTAGTAGCTTCAGATATTGAAAATAAAGAGTGTATATGGCACATTTTGGTACCTTGAGACATTTCCCTCAGGGCTGGATAAAATCTGAATGCAAGTGCAAGATGCTTCTCTTCAGGAGAGAATTTTTCCTCTGTTCCTGATCAAGTCATGGACATGAATAACACAGATTTTCTATCACCCTGGTTCCTTATCTCCACACTTCCTCCTAAATCATTCATGGCTAGATGAACTTCTCAAGCTTTCTTCATATCTCACATTGTTAGTTTCTGAGAATGGGTCTCAACATACTCTTTTGGTTTTTGATATTGATATTATTGTTCTGGTGTTAAGATAATTTTTTGAATCTCCCTCTTTTCTTAACAACTGGAGCTATGTCTATTTTAGATCTGACTTGGTTAAGAGTTGATTTGTTCTTTGGTGAGAGGAACTCTTCCCCTTGTGCTGGGTGGGGGATGGGTAGCCTACTTTGGGAGAGTTCCTTTACAATCTCCAGATCTTCCTCCCTGAGTAGAGGCCATATAATTTTTTAATGGGTCTCTCTGTTGTCTGCTCAGATTTTCTTCCCCTCCAGAGGTCACGCCTGTCTCTGACCCCGTGTGCTGCGTTTTTCTGCAGCACCTCAGGAGCAGAGAAAGGAGGAGATTTTTTTTCCAAACGTGTAAGCTCCATTCATGAGCAAAATAGCACCACATGTTACTCTCCCTGACTTGTCTTTAAAGCGTTCTTTTAGGCCTGAATTGAGTTTTCTGTTGTGTAACGGAAAATCCCATTTCCAGAAAGGGGTCAAAAGCAAATAGTTTAGTTGATTTTGGTAAAGTATTTGAGCTTTAGCTTCGCAAAAAACGTTCTCATATTAGTTTTGAAGATATTGTTGGGGCTTGATATCTGCTGATAGTTCCCACATAGGTTTTTTCTTAAAAGTACATGCAAAACAACTGGTATTTGTGGGTCATCTGATCACCACATTTTCTTCTGACAGTTTAATAGTCCTTATCATATTATCACTCTGTGCTTTCATGCTAGGACCTATTCTCTTTGCCAGAGCTACTGCTATTTTTCCTGCATGTGTTAGCTTCCTATTAGCAGGGTTCATTAACATGGTTTGTTGATCCAGTTTTAGGATTTTCAATATTTGACATTATTTATTTCCAGCATTCCTTTTCCCTGAATATCATGTCTAACAATGTGTTTTCTTCTAGGAGTAGTAGATGAGATACTCATAAATGGCATTTGTGAGCTTTTATCCATGTATGGTGGAGGTAGGGTCTCAGACATTATACCACCTGCTTGTTGCTCTCTGTCCAAACGGTAGTCGGACAGGAAACTTATTTTGGTCGCGGTACGCCCGTGGGTCTGGGCTAAGCTGACCAGGGCGGGCAGAAGCTCCGGATTTTGCTTCTGTGTATCCCTCCCTGTGTGGTTGGCTCCGAGTCATTAAAAAAACTGCGTTCTAACCTCAATCCCGCCATTTTTTTTTTTAAACATTTTTTTTTTTATTTAAGGGTTTACGTTCACTCTTTTATACACATGCAAGTTCCTAGGCTATTATTCACACCAGAGGATCAGTTCCGACTATACCGTCACTTGGTTCTAGGTTACTCTTTCTGGATTCAGCTAGTACATGCGGATACCTCAGTTAAGAGTGTTACGTACCGAGCTTCGAGCTGTTTCAACAGCATAGGTACCTTTAGACCTATGTTTATCTTTATTAAATCTCCCATTAACTCTTCCCCACGTTATGTTTTTAACGCAAAAGTTCAAACCGCAGCTCTTTGTCAAGTCCTACCTATAAGTTTCAAAGTAATTGGACAGGTACTGAGCAGTTCGGCTGACTTCACTACTAGCCACCAAATCTGTGTTAAAGGGACACAGGGGCTTCTCAATTTGGCTAGGGGAAGAAGAACCTACTTTAGCTTCTTTATCAGACAGCAATATCCGATATAATATAACCCTCAGTCCGGTGCAATAGTATCAACTTAAATTACTACACTTTTAGGTTTAATTATATATTCTAGGATTCGGGTAGGTATTTTAACAAGACTTTCAGCCTGTATTTCGCTGATTTGTACTCCTCGACTTTTTTCACTAGGTCGTTTTGGTTCTTGTATTTTGACTCTGTAAAAGTATTACTTTTCACAGAGCCCCACGTTGGGCGCCATGTTTAGAGTCGGCGAGGTCCTGATAATTTATTCCGGTAAATTACTCTGACCTACTAATTGACCTGACCGAAGTTATTGAGTCTATGTAAGTTTGCTGCTTGGCTCAGATCCACCAACGTCAGCAAGATCTCACCTCTATTAACTCCCCGAAGAACCAGGTTCAATTAACTGCTGTTTCAATTCAGACAACTCTTTTTTAATCTGTGTAAGGGATCCCGAAGGATTTTGATATCAGTAAATGGAGTGTGCTCCTACCTAAGTGTGTGTGGCAGGGTGCAGTCTTACCTTTGAAGCAGGAGAGGAGAGCACAGGTTGTCTTTTAAGTTATCCCAGTCCAAAAAGGTGGGATCAGTTTATTTGAAGAAAAATAGGTCCAAACTAATACAGGGTTTTTACCTTCTCTCTTTACAACATTATAATCATACTAAAAAAATGGTGCTGTGATCATGTTCAAATATGAAACTTTAATTCACAGTCTTACATTTATTACCAAAATGTTTAATTTCAACTGCCCAATTCAGTTGTGACATTTAAAAAATCTCCCGATGGGTATGGCTTTTATGAGGTATTTCCTCATAAAAAGACCGGTGTCAATACTAATCAGAATTCAAACTTTCATTTTCACCCAATCAATTCACATCAGGTTCATACCTTTTTTCCGACACAGACGGCGGGTACTAACATTCAAAAACACACACCTATCTCCCGCAGGTATTTCGGAGGAAGATCCTCACGGTGGCGGTTACTAATTACGAACACACTCCTATCCGACACAGATGGCGGGTACTAACATCCACAAACACATACCTATCTCCCGCAGGTATTTCGGAGGAAGATCCTCACGGTGGCGGTTACTAATCACAAACACATCTCACAAACACATCTCCCATCAAATCATTCCACTCAGCATTTCAACCAAGAAATTCACTCAGCATTCAAAGAAATTCACTCAGCATTTCAACCAAATTCACTCAGCATTTCAACCAACAAATTCAGGAGATATTTACCAAGTTTGAGAGAACCTTACCGAGAGCTATTAACCCAGCTCTGAAGGACAAAGCCTACCGGGAGAGAGTATACCAGGGGAAACCCCGCTCTCTCTCGCGCTCTCTCAAAAAACCAGTCTCTTTATGCTAAAAAAAACGGATCGAAACCCCAAAAAACAAACACCTCCTCTATTCCCAACCAACATCTTCTATTGGCTATGGCCTAAGACACACCTTCCCATGTTTGTGTAGAAAACAGGACATGAACAGACATATTCTATGGCTATCATAACCACCTTTTTGAGGCCTCAATGTTTTTCTCCTTCAGTCAGGAGCCCCCCTCCCTGTGAACTTCTGTCAACTTAACAAACCACTTGGTTTTGTTTATACTGTAACTATAGAAAAACCTAAAATATGAAGCATTTTCATTGTGGGTTATACAAGAATATAATTGATTATATTTGATTATAACTAACTTTCGTTTTAAGTATTAAACATACTATGAAAACTCTCAACAATATGCAGCTACCCAATTGGTGTAGCACGATCACGTGACGGACCGTGGCACTACTTTTGACCAAGATATTATTACGTTTTGAAGGGACTAGTTCAGCCAATAATTACGTGCCTTGAAGATTTGACAGGAATTTTAGCGACAAACTTTTTTTTGGTGGATAAGCATGACTCGTTCTTTTTTATGAACTAAAGATTGTGTAGTTCCACTTCTGTGGAGCGGGATGAAACGATAACAGGGTTCACCTTATGGCCTAAGAGGAGCGACGGTGGGACATGCCACAACGAGGAAGGGGGCGAGGTCGAGGCTGAGGGCTGGGCCGTGATCAGGTGAAGAAGGCAGACTGAGACACGGAGGATGATCAGGGTTGCCAACTCTCACGCATCTGGCGTGTGACACACGCTTTCACTCTCAATCTCACGCTCTCACGCTGCCCAAACTATTCTCACGCCAAAAACAAGATGAACCGGCGATCGTTTTTGGTTGGTTATTTACAATGTTGAGTTGACAGCTGCTCAAGCTGCCGATCCGCAGACAGCAGAGGTGGTCAAGCCCCAACCCGTATTGCGCATGCGCAGATCTAAGATCCAATAGAAATGATAACAAGTAAAAGTCTGCTGCTTATTGTTCTACTAGGCCAAAAATAGAGTCAAAGAATATATGAGAGTGAGAGTGAGAGTTAATTAATATATTTGACAGTTTGGAGTAAGTCTGTAGATGTGTGTGTGTTTCATGTATAGGCCTCTCACGGTAATTAATTTTGTTGGATACATTTTCCCGGAAATTATTGCGATAAACGATAATATTGTCGGCACCGTTGTATGACCATTTTAGACCACTGACATAATATAATATATAAAAATAATTCAAGTACATCCTTTCAAACTGCTAGTCACATCCTCATGTAAATGGCAATGTATCGAGGTCAGAAAAGTTATGAAGTTCATTTTTATTTATCCTACGATAAGTCAATTAATTGCTTATCGACAGGCACACAATAAAACAGTGGAAACAAACATGTGTTTGACTTTCATTAGTGAATGAAACTTTGTGCCCTTTATAGTCTGTGTCCAATATTGTGTATTCGTATATATATATATATATATATATATATATATATATATATATGCTAAGGTCCCGCTACTGACACGATAGCAGTCATTTAGTGCGCATACACTATGTGTAATTAAACCCATGATATCAAAATCTCACTCCAGCCAGGTACCCAAAGTTGGCAACCCTGGGATGATACCGGTGCATCATTCTTTTTCAAAATAAGTGACTGTCAAAATCAAGTAGGAAATAATGCGGCTTTCACACCAGCGCTTTTCCCTTTCTAGCTCCGAGCGGGAGCTTTTCTGGTTCAGCTCCGGTTTCCCTTTTCTGCTCCCGCTCTGTTCACATCGCCCAGAGCTGCCGCTGCTGCGTCATGACGTCACCGTTTACGTGCCTGCTTCAGTGGCGAGCCGTCAGGGCCCATCTGTGAGGGCCTAAGATATTCGAAAAAATAATATTTGAAAACATTTTTAAAAAAACGTTTTTTTTTAAAAATATTATTTTTTATATTTTGTTGTTGTTACATTTTTCATTAGTTTTACCAAAATAACTTGATTTAATTGTATTTAAAATAATATTTCCAAATAAATAAATCCTTCGAATCTGCCTGTTCAGTTTCTGTTGGAATGTGAAGGGTTAAATGCCGTCTCTGCGAGTTATGTGAAGACGGGAGAGCTTGTTGGTCCCTCTCTACATTCACAGAGGGCCAGCTATAGAGAGGCGAAGCCCCTCCCCTTCCGGGAGCCTCCATGGGACCCCGGAAGCGGAAAATTATACATTGAAGTCAATGGAGAGAGAAAGGTTATCTTTTGATCCCGTTTGAATTGTGCCATGAATGACACATATGATGTTTGTCAATTTAAAAGAACATTTTACAAGTCAAAAAAATGTGTCGTAAAACTGTGAAGTTACACATTTTTTTGTGTGAAACCGCTCAGTGAACTACAGGTCTCTGGTCTCGCACAAAACGCGTCACCATCACAAAGACGGCCGTCACGTTAGCAAATATCACCTGTTTCTTTCAGAATGAGGCGAAAAGTAAAACGAGATGAACATCACTACAAGTCTGGGCATGTTGAGAGCTGTACATACACGAAAGGGGAGTTAGTCGGTTCTGTAAAAGCAGCGGGACCGGCTTTACAAGGTTTCGGTGAGTAATATGAGTGCAATGTGTAACGTTAAGGTCAGCTAGCTAACATTAGCTAACAAGGTACACTAACGTGTTTTGTTTTAGTAATTAGTTTTCTCCTTAAGAAATTCGTGGTCTCTGTGTATGCTGTGTGGATAACATTAGTGTTCACAAGAACAAGGTACACTCCCGTGTTTTGTTTTAGTTACTCTTCAGATTGAAGCGGCCAGTTTTATATCGACTATACTGTATGTGTGATCTTCCTTTTTCTCGTTGTGTCATTTGAGTTTATTTGCTGTGTGTAGATTCAAGGAGGACAGAGCTGTGACTCCCTCTGGTACACTGGTATGTGTTTTCCTAATGTAGAGAGCATTGATTAATTAATAAACTACACACTGAGTCTAGATCCTGACCAAATCCTTTTTTATTGTTGATCAAATGTTTTTCAAAAATGTATTCATACACATTTAGAAAAATACAATGTACAATCACAACCAATACAGCACAAATTACCAAAAATACAGAAAAAACAAACAATAACAACAATCAGACAAGAGGACAAAACTATGGAAAAATAAACCCTCCCACCCCCAGATCCGGACCATCCTTGTATTATTGCTCATTCAATCTATTATAGCATGCTAACAAATGGTACTTACTTTATTTTTACAGATCTGCATGGGAGACGATGGCGTGATGCAGAGCGCTGTCTGTGATTGTGCACAGGGGATGTACAAATGCAGCCACGCTGCAGCATTGGCAATATTTGCCATGTGGCAGATCAGCTCCACAGATGTTGAGTGCCAGTGGAGGAAGCCTGGCACTTAAAAAGTAATCCAGCCGGTGTCTCAACTTTACCAACAGCGAGAGGAGACATACAACCCACTGGCCAGAGACATCGCCAACTGTCAACTGGGGGGTTGTAAACGAGGCCGAAGGGGTGAAGGCTTTTGTGGAGGCCTATCAAGTGACAGTGTTCGAATCGAGTCTGGTCTCTTTGTGAGTGAGTCGGGTGTTTTGGGAGCATCACCCGATGGACTTGTGCAGCCATCTGCCCTGCTGGAGGTGAAGTGTCCACACAGCCAGAGGAACATGACCATCGCGGAGGCAGTCCAGTTACCATCCTTCTGTCTTCGTGAGGAGGGTGGGTCATATATTCTCAAGGAGAATCACCCATACTGGCACCAGGTCCAAGGGCAGCTGCACATCACAGACCGGAGTCTCTGCTACTTTGTTGTGTGGACCACGAAGGAGGCGATCATCATCCCCATCCCCAAAGACCCTGCATGGCATGGAATTCTCCTCCTCCTGGAAAAATTCTACACCCAGCATATGCTCCCTGTGTTGGCCAGTAGAGAGGAGGACATTTAAATAAACATACTCTTAACACCCTCGGACTCTGCGTTGTGTTTCGTATGTGTGATGGGGTGTTATGCAGAGGGGAGGAAAACAGGACACAGCAGATTGGGATTGTGGTGGAGAAGCTGAGCACTTATTTAATTGTTGCATGTAATTATTATTATACTGCATGCTTCTTAGTTATTCCATCTTTTGCTGTAACATGGATCTGTATGTAACTCTATATTTACTTGTTATCTACCACACTTCCTTCTACATCATACACCATCATTATACATGATGGTGTATATAGGATATATATATTTGTATACATATCTGAAAATTGTATAATTTTATTTAAACATCTTTTTGATCTCTCTGTCTATAAACACAAACTTAGTAAGATTGACAATAAAGTTGACTTTGAAAAATATATATATTCTTTATGAAAATAGTTGACTGTTGTCAAATGAATCCAAATGAAACGTTGGACTGAACTACAACTACGCCTTTAAATCTCTACGGACTGTTTTTCAGTGGGATGGCAATTTCCTATCTTTAAACATTTATTAGTTTTTTCTCAGAACAGATTTGATTTTCTGAAGTTAATTTAACTTTGCCAACCATGTAAGGTCATTATTAAAAGGTACAATCAATTTGTTTAGGGTTGACTAAAATAATGAAAAACATTTCATTTGGATAATTTACTGACAGAATAAGAAACTCAATGATGCTCTACTCACCTGTTCCCTTTTTATAAAGTGAAACAGTTGAAACGATAGATTTTAGTAAACTTAAAAACAACCTTCTCCAAAAGCTATCGAGGAATATACCGAATACTTGTTTTAGAACTTTATTACATATTTTTATATAAATAGTTTGAATGATCCATAATTGACAGAAGCTTGTGTTTACACTGACCTGTTACTCATATATTAATGTCTTTGTAACTTCAGTAAACCACTACCTCACTAATTTCTTTCATTCATCACGGTTCAGTAAACTAAGTGATACATGAACCAGTTTAATCATTATAATAACGTAGGATTGCAACTCTTTGAAACTGTAGGTGGCTCTTAAAAGAGCCGTTGTGTTTGGGTGTGCTGGTCTCAGGTCAGTCTAAGCCCTCTCTCCGCGGATGCGGCGGGCCAGCTGGATGTCCTTGGGCATGATGGTGACCCTCTTTGCTTGGTTCATCTTACTGGGGGGCAGCTACATGGATGTCGGTGCAGTCCACAATCATTGTGCAGTTGAAGGCAGAATGAATTTATTATTGACTCCGAATGAAGCACAACTTCATGTCATACAATACAATGACTTTATTTGTAATTGTGTAAAAAAACATGAGCATTGATTATCAAGCAGGACCTGCAGGAACAGAGAATGGTGATGGATGGAGCTGGGAAGAGAGAAGAATAAAGAAAACAGATCAACTTTATTATCGGATATTAAAAATTCAATTTCAAAACAAGTTGCCGCTCAAAACAAGTTGCCGCTCCTAGTTTTCTAGTATGTAAAGATGACCTATGCAAAATATCACACTCAATACATGTGTGTCTCTGGGGGGTGCATTGTGCCTTTGATGTATATAAATAATATACCATAACCAAATACTATTATGTAGAGCGGAAATCAGGTTGCCAGAGCAGGTCAGTGTGCATGTTCCTCAACGTCTCAGCAGTTACAGGTGAGGTAAAGAAAATAAAAGAGAAAAAGGTCAGTAACAACACTTTAAAGTAACAACACTTTGAATAATTATCTCTTCTAACAATTTTCTCTCAATAAGCACACAACGACTGTCTTTCCAACAAACAGATTGACTCACCCTCACTGTCATCACAATGAAACACGTCCAGAAGAATGTCATGCAAAGCTCCCTGCCTGCCTTCGACTCTCCCTGAACTGCTTCCTTAGCACCCGGTGGAGGGCGCAGTAGGCTACTCTTCAAATGTTTCACGAAATACTTACCATCATGTTTGGTTACTGTTTAACATTTTGGTTTACTTCATGTAATAAAATAATAACTTCATGGTAAGGCTACTAAAAATGACAAGGCTAAGTAATGTAATGCTAACTAATGTGCTCGTACTAGCTAGGTAGCTAACTTGACTATGTTCCATGCACAACATATATATTACCTATGATATTACCTGATATGTCTGATCCAGCGACTCCTGGTCCTTTCATCAGACGGGAAGCGATAGAACGAGCAAGTGGTATGATCACTTTTGTGATTACAACCTGGTACAAAGCACACAGGCATCTTGTAAAAGTCAACCAACCACTTGGAGCATTATCGCCTGTGACATCACTTACGCGACCCAGAATGGGATTTGGGATTTGTAGTCTTTGTAGTCGCGTATTTTTCATAGTCTTATATTTCAACAGTTTTACGACAAAATGTGACTTTTTTGACATGGAAATTATTGTTTAAGATTAACAAACATCATATGTGTAGTTCGTGGCACAATTCAAACGGGATCAAAAGATATGTTTTCTCTCTCCATTGAATTCAATGTATAATTTTTCGCTTCCGGGGTCCCATGGACCGGAAGTAGATGGGCGTGACTTCGACTCTCTATAGTAACTCAACCATGGATGTATAATAAGAACTGGATACAGTGTGGGAGGCGGGGCCTCATTCATTCCTATGAGAGTTGCTCATTAGAGCATGATGACAAAATGGCCCAACTTTTGAGAGAGCGAAACGTCAGATTACCCGGCATGCCTGAGAAGTACCCGTATGTGCGCTCATAGCGCATGCGCAACTTTAACCACGCCTCCCAAAAGGCTTATTCACATTAAGCACGTGAATTTGCGTACACGTAACAGCACCGCGCGTTCATGACAGCATGGTACTGGATTTATATTAACGAGGCGGTAGTTAGCAGCTAGCGGTTAGCTAGTAAATGATGCTAACTTACACATCAATCGTTATGTACTTTTATATTACGCTGACATCAGGATCTAGTGATATCCAAGCAACAGAGCTTAATTTAGCATGACACTTGTGTACATGAAACCACTTGGTAATATATACAAATGTATATGTTGAAGCCTGTTATGATCAATTGTGAGTTAAAACTGTATCTAAAAAGTAAAGCTGATGATGGATTACTGTGGTGGAGTTAAAATAACAATATCCTATTTCTTTTTTAAATGTGATGGAGTAAAAGGATAGTAACTGTGATTATTCATGTTAAGTAGCCCACAAGTAACTAAAACGTATAATACTTGAAGGAAAGGTGTAAAATGTTCCCATAAATACCAATATCACAGTACAACACCCCTTGTTGTTAAATACCAACCATGTGTATATATTAGGGCCGGGACTCGATAAAAAAAATTAATCTAATTAATTAGAGGCTTTGTAATTAATTAATCAAAATTAATCGCATTTTTAATCACATATAAATATTTGACCTGAGAACAGTGAGAAGCAATTTTTTTCACATGGATTTTAGTATACCATTAGGCGCAGTCACACCGCAGTACTTTTCCCACAAAGGTTCATGAGAACTTAGTTCATGAGAACTCTTTGAACCTGGGGGAGGATTAGGCAAATGAAGCCGCTGACGTCACTTCTTCTTCTTCTGCTTTGGGTTTACTGGCAGGCCGCAAACCACTTCACGGCGTATACTGCCGCCCAAAGTCCCCGGCCGGAAGTCCCCAGAGTTCTACTGAAGCCTTCCGAGTAAATCGCCAGAACGCCGACACCTCCTCATCTCCACCGCTCCCATGTTTTATTTTGTGTTGCCATAAGTTAGTCTCTCTGCGTTCTCTGCGCTGGGCTAATGCTAATAATGCTAATGCGAGGATAATAAATGGCGGCTTCACAAAACTTTTTGGGAGTTTTACGGGGCGTGGTTTGCAATCCGCCCAGCCAATCAGAAATATAGCTCTTTTCTCACAAGAGAGCCGTACGAAAGTCCCTGCTCTCTAGCAGCTCTCTGCTCTCTAGCAGGGACTTTCGTGGGGGTAAAAAGGTTCTCATGAACTAATTTTAGTACCGGCTCTTTTTGGTGTGAACGCGATTAAAGAGGCTAACGTCCACGCTAGCTTCCACGCTAGCTGCTATATGTTTTTGCATTGAGGTGATACTTGAGGCTTGATGTGCTGCGGTGATATGCGAATTTGCACACAACCGTGCTCTTATCGACGCTTCCATCCGTCCGTTTTTTAAAACAACATTTCCCACTGTTGTTCACTGTGGTTTATTGTTGTCTGAAGTCATAAACGTTAGTTGGTGCTCCAGTATAATCGGTACGCCTGAAACTCATCCAGTGAGAAACGTTCCGCGGTGCAAAAATAAGTGCGATTAAAATGCGTTAATTTTTTTAACGCGTTAATTTTTGTGTAATTAATTAATCTTAATTAACGCGTTAAAGTCCCGGCCCTAGTATATATATATAAATATGCCGCTAAAACTGTGTAATATACCAGGCTGCTAAATCCTCCAAACTGTTGTTGCTGGATGTGTATTTTTTTTAATTATAATTTCTTGTTTTGAATCTTTAATACTTTTTGTATGCATACTTTAAGTAACATTAGGCTGTCTTTGGCTCTTTTCTGCTGTAACAATGTAAATGTATTCTGATCTAATTGATGTTTTTGTCAGTTTGTTTCCCTATATTGCGACACTTATTTGGTTTAAGATTATTTCTCCTTTTTTTACAGACATCCCCAACCATAGTGGAATGCTGTTGTAAAGGATTGCATTGATCCGTGCATCAATACCTTCACCCAGCTTTGAGGCCTCCAATGAATGAACATCATCTTGTGGCTGGGAAAAATGTGAACAAATAAATCGCACAAAGAGTGACTTTCTGTTGTAATCATTATAATATCAAAGACAAGCACTTTAAGTAACAATATATAAAATCATTCAGCAGCAGAGGATGGGGTGGAAACAGCATTTCTAACTAAGATGATTACAATATTACAAGTTAAACATCAAGATGAACATACTATTATTCATTTAAAAAGTACATGGGAGACTTAAATATCCTGCAATATACCATTAGCAGAATTGGAACAAATGTGCCAAAACATTTCTAAAATAAACATAAACATAAACTGAGGGCTTTCTTCCTGAGCCGTTGGGAGTAAAGGTCCTCCATGGATGGCAGCTCCGCCCTGGTGATGTTCTGTGCAGTTTTCACCACCCTTTGGAAAGCCTTACGAATGAGGGCGGTGCAGCTGCCGTACCAGGCCGTGATGCAGCCGTGTCCGTGATGGACACTGAGGAACCTGAAGCTGCTGACTCTCTCTACCGTAGTCCCATTGATGGCGATGGGGGGCGTGTCCCTCTCTTTGCTGCTTCCTGCAATCCACAATCAGCTCCTTGGTTTTGCTGACGTTGAGATGGAGGTTGTTAACCTGGCACCAAGATGTCAGGTTTTCGACCTCCTCTCTGTACGCCGTCTCGTCGTCTGGGTGAGGCTGGGGAAGATGAGTGAGGGAAAGAGAGAAACAAAACAGGGGGACTAAGATGAGTGAGGGAAAGAGAGAAAAAGACAAGGGGACTAAGATGAGTGAAGGAAAGAGAGAAAAAGACAAGGGGACTAAAGTTTAAGAGAGAGGAAGAACACAGAATGTGAGTGAACAATTTAATTAAATTACACATTTAAAAAAAATAGTGTGAGTAAGTGAAGACATCCTTACAAGGAGGACTCCCCTGTCAAATTTAAAAGTTATTCTTGTTAAATGTACATATCCTGTTGAGGCTAGAATCCAAAATGCAGAACCACTTTAGATTGTAGCCTCAAGGGACTGTTTAAGGTTACTTAAAAACATATTATTTCCCAAATTGGTGAAATGAACTCCATCTCTTAGAAATATGCCAGGGCAGTCAAACTTAATGCAAGGATGCCTTACACTCTACCCAAACCACTAACACATTTACCCATCTCTCTGTTCACCCACATTCTGGCCTTGTTCAGCTTTCCCGGATTGGCTTTTCCTCTCATTGATAGAAGATAGAATTTTCTTCATCTTTGAGAAGTTGTCACGGAGGGAAAGCAGGTCCTGCTTCATCGCTGTGACAAGCTCCACACCTTTGATGTTGCCAAGGTTGTTGCCGCCACAGTGGATGAGCAGGACATCCGGGACTGTTCTTCCTCTCAAGGACAGATAGAAAAAGGGAAGAAGGTTCCTCCACCTCAGACCACCCTTGCCAAACCACCACACACGGCAATTGAGACCCAGGTTGCTTCCCATGGTGTGTCTGGCTCTTTCTTCCCCACGTCTAACGTAGCTGCTCCCTATTATCCACACATTGGGACCTAGATAGAATAAAATATATTGAAAAAGGAAAAAAAAGTGTTTACTGGTGATCATCTTTTAGAAAAAGGTGGTACATGTAGCCTGAGTTGACATATCATTTTCATCATATTTTTAAGACTACACAAGTTTAATTGGGAGTAGCGTTACGGGGGTGAGTGTTTTGCAGTTCTAATGTACAGAGATTGTACGGCAGCGAGTACGAGCACAGTATCGTTAGTACTGTGGTAGCTGTCCCTGTTAGGTCTAGTACGGTCTTCCTTGGAGGTCGTAGGGGGGGGGGGGCTGTTAGTGCGGTGTGAAAGTGGTTAGAGCTATTAGCTCGGGAGCACGCCGAGGCTGCGGGTGGGGTTGCCGGTTTTTTCGGTCGCTTCGCCGAGCTTACGGTATTTAGTGCGTAAGTACCCGCCATAACTAGCACCTGAAGACTAGCGGGGAGTTTAGCCAGTTACTGTGAGGCAGTTAGAGGGACAGACCGCGGTAGCGTGTAGGCTGTGTAGTAGCGTGAGCGTGCCACATAGTGTTGTCATGATGGAGAGTGTGGAGGAGTTTGTGAGAGCGCCTACAGAGGAGCTACTGGAGGGCTTCTCACGTGAGCAGCTGATCGGTGTTGCTGAACATTTCCGCTTGGATGTTGGGGATAAGAGGATGAAGGAAAACATAAGAGGGATTGTTAGAGCAAATCTGTTCGAGTTGGGTGTTTTCAAAGGGGGAAAATATACTGTTGATCCTAGCAGAGACAGTGGCAGTACGTCTGGCTGCCGTGATACAGACCTGACTTTTGAGCAGAGAAAGGAGCTGTTGCTGTTGCAGGTAGAAATTAAAAGGCTTGAGTTAGAGGAGCGGAGGTTGGGTTTACCTGCTGGGGCTGCAAGTCAGGCCTCTAATTTCCCTGGTAGAGATACTCCATTTGACGTTGCCGGTAATCTGCGGGTTGTGCCTCAATTTAATGAACGAGATCCAGATACGTTTTTCTCCTTGTTTGAGCGTGTTGCTGAGAGCAGAGAGTGGTCAGAGGCTAATAGCACCTTATTGCTGCAGTGTGTGCTAACAGGTAGGGCCCAGGAAGCTTATTCTGCTTTAACGGTGGCGGACAGCAAAGTGTATCTGAGGGTTAAAACTGCGGTGTTGAAGGCTTACGAGTTGGTCCCTGAGGCTTATCGACAGATGTTTCGGTCCTGGGAGATGTCTGACAAGCAGACACATGTTGAGTTTGCCAGGGATCTGGTTACCTCTTTCGGTAGGTGGTGTAACTCCTTGAAAGTGGATACGTATGTCGCATTATGTGAGTTGATGGTGTTGGAGCAATTTAAAAATTCTGTGCCCAGCCACATTGCGGTTTACATCAGCGAGCGCCAAGTGAAGACTGCTGCAGAGGCTGCTGCTCTGGCAGATGACTATGTGCTAACGCACAGGGGCGGTCGCGACTTCAGGGTCCAGGATAAAGGGGGTATGTATCGTGCAGGGAGATGGGAAGAGAAAGCTAATCCGCAAGGGGGTGAGCGTGAGATGCGAGGTCAGCCACAGGGAGATTCGGAAATCTGTCATTACTGCAGGGAGAGGGGGCACTGGAAGGCTGACTGTCCAAAAGCTAAGGCTAAAAGGGAGAACTGTGTAGGCCAGTTTAACTCTGCTGCTTGTGCTGTGTCTGTGGTGCCGTTACCTGTCATCTCTCCCTGTCAGCAGATTAATGAGCCATGCGGGTGGAAGGACCCAGTGTTTTCTGCATTTGTGTCAACCGGATACGTGTCATTGGTGGGAAGTGATATCAGCGTGCCGGTAAAGATTTTGAGAGACACTGCATCGTATGACTCATACATTCTGAGCTCTGTGTTACCGTTTTCGGACGAATCTAGAACTGGGGATTTGGTCCAGATGAGAGGTATGGGAATGAATGTTGTGCCTGTTCCTCTGCATTCTGTGGTGCTTAACTCAGGTCTGGTGCAGGGTGTGGTCGCCATGGGGGGTCCGTCCTGTAATGCCAATTGGTGGTGTGGATGTTATCCTGGGTAACGGCCTGGCTGGCAGCAGTGTGTGGGCTGAGGGTCCACCACCTACCATGCAGTCATCTTCACCCACTGTGACTGTTAAGGCAGAGGAGAAGGTCAAGTGCTCTCCTGCAGTGTTTGTGACACGGGCTGTGAGCCGTGCACAGGAGGAATCTGAGCAGGGTGAAGAGGTCAGTGCGACAGATTCAGTGGTTATTCCTGACTGGTTGTTGTCTGTATCCCGCAGTGAGTTGGTGATGGAGCAGAAAGCGGATGTCTCCCTCAGTCCGTTTTTTGAGGCGGTTCTCTCCACCGGGGATGGAAATGGTGTCACCAGGGCTTGTCAGCTGCAAGGGGAATTGCTGGTCAGAAAGTGGTGGTCACGTGGGAAAGGCTTCATCGGTGGGCCAGTGTATCAGATTGTGGTTCCTGTTAGGTTTCGGGAGGAGGTCCTCAGAAAAGTGCATGGGCAGTCGGGACATCTGGGTGTCCGTAAAACATGTGGTTACCTGTTGCGGTATGTCTTTTGGCCTGGGTTGAGGAGAGATGTGTCTCGGCATGTTGGGTCATGTCACGCATGTCGGACGGGTGGGGCAGTTCGACAGCGACCTGGGGGTCAGGTCTTGGGTTTGTTGCCGGGGTCTAGGTTGCAGTTTCTGGAGGGACATTCCGGGTTCTTCCAGGTGCAGGGTCAAGGGACTGGCCAGAGTGGTCTTCTGTCCACGCCGGAATATCGGAGAAGAGCTCCTAGCTATTTGTGGTACTAACGGTGTTCTTAGGGGAACTCCTTTCTTATGGGGGGGGGGGGGGGGGTGACGACCCCTCCACACCACGTGGGGTGCCGTCTGGATGTGGGTGTGCTTTCTGGGTGTTCACAGGTTCATGGCTGATGAGTCGCACCGGTGGGAGGATACCTGCCTGATGAGCTGCACCTGGAAAGGAAAAGGATATAGGAGCCCAGCCGTTACGTCGCTCTGTCTCCTCTGGGCACTTTTCCTGTGCCAGCGTCAGGGACCTGTTGCTGGTTCTTTTTGTTTGGTTGTTTGTTTGTTTGTTTGTTTTGAATAAATGAACATTATATCATAACCCTCGTCTCGCCTCCCCGCTTTATGTTGCAGCCCAGGAGCCGGGTTTTAACAATTATATATTAATATTACATTAAATAATGCATGACGATTTCATGCATTATTACGAAGCAGGATGTATCAAGTCACTGACTTTTTGTGATAAGGTCACAATCAACTGATTTCACTTATCAGATGTAAAAATAAGGTACAATATATTTGTTTTTGACATATGAAAGTAAAGGGTATGCAATCAAAAAATTACTGAAACAAAATGAATAAAAATTCTTATTAAAACTATACAGCACCTTGTCCAAGTATGACGGGAGGCCCACTTTCCTTCAGGATTTCCTCTCTGGATGACGATCCGGCTATTTCTGCCATCTATAAATAAAGTACAAATGATTAGCTCTTCACGCCTCTTTAAAATAATATGTGTTCTTGAAGATTCTGTATGCATCGTCGTTTACAATGGTAGGGACATTGCATTGGAAATTAGTTGTGAAAAAGACATGTAATTTTTAGTTTTTTCATCTCACATTTA
Organism: Gymnodraco acuticeps; assembly: GCF_902827175.1. Classification (NCBI taxonomy): domain Eukaryota; kingdom Metazoa; phylum Chordata; class Actinopteri; order Perciformes; family Bathydraconidae; genus Gymnodraco; species Gymnodraco acuticeps. Next base: position 1,409,425 of record NW_022989799.1, read on the forward strand.
TAGATTTTAAATAGAAATATATATATATATAAAACGAATTATAAATGCAAAGTCTGGTTTCTAGAAAGTTAGCTAATGCATACAGAGTTAACATTGCAGAACTGCTGGCATGCATACATTTCTAGCATTTTGGTTAACTATGAAAAGTATGGAAAATTACTGTGCAAACACCCAACATTAGCTTAGCCACAGTAGCGGTTGCTGATGAGTGGTTTGGCTTATTTTACTCTTTTATATGAGAACATGTTACATTACATACAGACATTAAGGAGGCAGGTTAGAAAATAAATATGTTTTCGTCTCTTACCTTTTGGAGCAAACTGTTGACGGTTGTTAGCATAGACTGTCTGTATATATAAAGCGTTGTCTCTTTAGCCTCAGGGACGTGACAGTGAACACTGAACGTGACCGCGTGTGAAGGGGGAGGTGCTGAACACGTCACATCACATGAACGTGCCGGGCAGCGCGGTCCCGTGGGTTAGATGCGCGTTCATAATGCCAAGGGAAATAACTCTCAGAATAACGTTATTAGCACATTTTTACAACTTGAGGAACGAATGTTTTTAATAAGGGCTATACAAGTCTTCATACTGGGTTGTTTATTTAGTTTAAAAAAAATTATCCAACGAGTTACAGACCACTCTTTCCCCATGTAAGTCAATGGGAAAAAGTTTTTCCGGGCCCAGCAACCAAACGGAAGTGTAGTACCGCCGTTTGGCCACTACGAATATTCTCATCAGACTCCGGCGCACTTCCTGGGGGCTTGAACTCAACGAGAGAGTAATGTCAAATGACAGTACAATTGACCAATCATATCTTCCCTCTAAATGGGCGGGCTTTATTTTCGCGGACTTTATGACAAGTTCCGCCCGCTGTGAGGTCTATGCAAGTGGTGCAGTGACGCATCCTAAAACCCGGAAGTAAGCTTCGCTCGGATTCCCTCGACAGAAAGCGGGTTTTGGAAAATAGCTGGAAATAAGATCTGTGGAAAACGAACCTGTTAGATAAATGCATGTTTTGTTCAGCCGGATAATATCCACATGTCTACCCTACTTTTATTAGTTTCGAATCATAAATCTAATCGATAGATTTATGATCGATAGATTTATGATTAGCATAAGTTCGTTCATGATGATGGCTCACTTCAGTGATAGTGAGGACATCGTTGCGAAATTATGGGCCTAGGTATAAAAGTCACGGCTCGCTGGAAGTGAACCGGATTCCGGAGCTAAGAGGCGGCGCCTCTGCAGTGTGAACAGGAAAAACCGGTACTTTTCAGGCTCCAGCTCCGAGACGGAGCTGAAAACACGTTGGTGTGAAAGGGGCATAAGAGAGGTCTTATGGTCGACTGTGGTGCCACGACACACATGATTAATGACCCGGCAAAGTTTAAGACAATCGATAAGAGCTTTAGACCCGAGGACCATGTGATAGAGCTGGCAGATGTAACAAAAACGACCGGGATGGCGAAGATGAGAGGAGAAGCCGAAGTTGTTCTGTTCGACAGCGAGGGACAGCAAGTGAAAACGAGGCTCAAACGAGCGCTTTACATCCCATATTTTCCACAGGACATTTTCTCCGTGAAAGCAGCGACAGCCAGCGGAGCTGAGGTCCGCTTCAAGGACGGTGATGATTGGCTGATTCATCAAAATGGTACTAAGTTTAAAATGGATGTGTATGGTAGGCTATATTACCTTAGCACAGTAGAGGATGAAAATACTGATGATGTTTGTAATGGTTGTCATGACATCCAGACATGGCATAGAATACTTGGTCATTATAATTTTGAGTATGTGTCTAAACTTGAGAAAGTGATTAAAGGTATGTCGATCAAAGGGAAACATGACATGTCTAACCATAACTGTGAAACATGTACGCAGGGAAAATGTACTCAAAGCAGAAACAGGCAGGCAGATGCAAAAGCTAAGACAGTACTAGAGCTAGTACATACAGACCTATGCGGTCCAATAGAACCAGCAGATAAAGATGGGTACAGATATGCAATAGCATTTACTGATGATTATAGTGGGATGATTTTTCCCTACTTTATCAAAGCAAAGAGTGATACAGCAAAAGCTACTGAAAAATTCATAGCGGATACTGCTCCATATGGACACATTAAGTGCATAAGATCTGACAACGGTACTGAATTCACTGGGCATGAGTTTCAAACTTTACTTAGGACGAAAGGGATAAGGCACGAGACAAGTGCACCCTACTAACTTCACCAGAACGGTACTGCTGAGAGAGGTTGGAGGACCTTATTTGAGATGTCACGATGCATGCTATTGGAGAGTAAACTCCCAAAGCAGTTATGGACATATGCTGTACAGACAGCAGCACAGATACATAACAGGTGTTACTGTATATCCCAGCATTCCAAGTATTTTATCCTGAGACAGGGAAAGTCGTGAAACATAGGCTGGTAAAATGTATCACAAAGAATAGTGCAGATAGTCAGACTCAGACAAATCATAATATGGATTTTGACACTTATGGAGAAACTATTCCCACAACACCAGGAGGGACAAAAATGGTGAACCAGAATCAGAGAGAGCCTAATGTGGGTGTACAGTCCTATAGTGAGGAGAATATTGAGGCTAGTCAGATCCAGACAGATGGTACTCAAAGAGAACAGGGAGAGAGTGCACGACGCTATCCCACTAGACAAAGAAACGCTCGAGAATATTTAATGGTGTATCAGTGTAAGGCTGATTGTAATGATGAAGGTGAAAATGTAGATTATTTCTACAGAGTAGCTTGTGACGTACCCAAAACATACATGCAGGCTGTAGGCTCTAAGAAATCAAAAATGTGGGCTGATGCAATGAAAGAGGAGATAAACTCTTTAACAGAGAATGAGACCTTCAGTCTGACCACATTGCCAAAGGGCAAGCAAGCAGTGGGAGGTCGTTGGGTATATGCAGTAAAGGAAAGCCCAGATGGATCTGAGATTTTTAAAGCCAGATATGTAGCTAAAGGCTGTAGTCAAGTAGAGGGAATTGATTACAAGGAAACTTTTTCACCGACAGCAAATATGACTTCTGTACGTACATTGATGCAGGTGGCTATACAGGAGGATCTTATCCTACACCAAATGGATGTGAAGACAGCTTATCTCCATGCACCAATAGACTGCGAGTTATATATGGAACAGCCCGAAGGTTTTGAGGCAAAATCCAAAACAGGGGAACATTTAGTGTGCAAACTTAACAAGTCATTGTATGGTTTAAAGCAATCCAGGCGAAACTGGAACAAGTTACTGCATGATCATCTTACAGAGAATGGGTGTGTGCAAAATGATGCTGATCATTGTGTATACAGAAAAGAGTCTGAGAAAGAAAGAGTTATTCTGTTGATATGGGTAGATGACCTACTTATAGCGGCCAATAACAACGGCTCACTCAGTGATGTCAAAGAGATGTTGAAGAGGAAGTTTAAAATGAAAGACTTGGGTGAACTTAAACACTTCCTAGGTATCAACTTTACACAGAGTGAGGGGGAGATTATGAGCCAAAAGAGACACATAGCAAATATGCTAGAGAGGTTTGGCATGTCAGAGTGCAAACCAAGGTCAACTCCATGCGAGCTAAAGTTACATTTTGACACTGAGGGTGAAGTTATCGATTCAACAGGATACAGAGAGATAGTAGGTAGCTTGATATACATTATGACATGTACTTGACCTGATCTGAGCTGGATTGTGAGTAAACTATCACAACACTTAGCAGAACTAAAACAACAACATTGGGCTGCAGCAAAACAACTGTTGAGGTATCTAAAGTGCAGTGCTTCTCAAAGTGTGGTCCGCGGACCACTGGTGGTCCGTGAGTGCCCCCTAGTGGTCCGTGAGTATATTGGTAAAATTTCACATTTTAAATAAATAAATAAATGTAAGCTATCCGCACTCTCGCGGGAATATCTCTGCAATAGAGCGAGCTTAACTTTCACTTCCGATTGCATGATATAGCCCAGCGCAACACCTTCATCAAACATGTTGCCACTTGTTTGTACCATTTTCAGGCGATTTGTAATCTGTTCTAGAAAAACGATGTGATTTTGGATATTTGTGGAGTTAGGTGGTCCGCGAGTGTTTTTTTTTATTGGTTAAGTAGTCCTTGGTATGAAAAAGTTTGAGAAACACTGCTATAGACCAAGAGCTACATTACAAGAAAAGTGAGGAAAGCCTAAAGCTTGAGGGATACAGTGATGGTGATTGGGCAGCCGATCAAAATGATAGGAGAAGCACAACAAGATCCGCTCCCGCCCGCACCCGCGACGTGCAATACCGAACCCGCCCCGCTACCCTGCACATATTGCCAATTAGTTCTGCAACTCGACCCGACCCGTCGGCACAAGATCCGTAACCCGACCCGAAGCCGCCTATATATGAGAAGTCAAAACGTGCAATTATTAACACAAGCAGTTGCATATTTGTCTCAAGAAGCGTGGGATGTTGGTTATTTTCTCGATCTAGAATGACACCAAAAGCCTCCCAGACGTTGGATTTCGCTCTTGAGGAAGTGTTATTGAAAATGCTGTATTCTCCGCTAGAGAGCTTCACCTCAGCCATTTCGAATGTGGCGCGCATGCACAGCAGCAGATTGATGCGCTGCAGAGGTTATGATTATGTGCGGTCCCACGGGGGAGAGGTCTGAGGATTTTAAACATTAAACTAAATGATTATTATTTTAATATACTTATTATGCAATACCCGCGACCCGACCCGCATCATATTTGTTTTACCCAGAACCGAACCCGGAACCCTTTTTTGCGGGTCACCCGTCGGGTACCCGTGGGTACCCGACCCGATGCAGGACTCTGGCCAACAGTGGCGCTATCGACTTGTGAACAACTTAATGGAACAACTCTCTCTATGCTCCGTATCAGCTGATCGCTGCATGGTGCGTCTCTCTCTCTTTCTCTCTTTCTACACACAGCAGATCCGCTGCCCGTTTAACAGCCTCATCTTTGTCAAACTTTCTTATTCGAGGCAGTCGCAATTTCTACAGGCTCGCACTACCTGTTAGCAACTGGCATCTGTTAGCATCTAGCTCTCCTGCTTACAAACTTTTAGCCATCCCTGCTTATACAAGTAGTAGTTTTAGTTGTCTGCGATCTGCCGAGGCCTACCTGTCGAGTACGGCTGTACTGAGGTGTTTTTCCTCCGGAGACGTCGTGAAGAGACGGAGCGGCTCCACCTGTTGCTGAATGCGATCTGCGATTTACGGAGGCCTGCTCGTCGCGAAGAGACGGAGCGGCTCCACCTGTTGCTGCCTGCGATTCTGCGATCTACGGAGGCCTGCTCCCACCTGTAGAATACGGCTGTACTGGAGAGGTTTTTACCCCGGAGTCGTCGCGGAGAGACGGAGTGGATCCACGCTTCGGGCTTGGCCTGCTTCCACCGGGCGTGTGCTGCTGTACGGAGGAGGATTTTACCACCGCTGGGGCCTGCTTTCCACCTGTCCTGGTTCTGCTGTTGCAGAGACCTGCTTTCACCCCGGGGATACCACGGAGGGACCGGAGCGCTTCCACGCTGCTGTTTTCGCCTGTCCTTTGCTGCTGTGCTGATTTTGCTCCAGGAACATCGCGGATACTGTGTGCTGGTCTGGGAAAATGGCCCATATCGGGATTCTGCTGTGCCTGTTAACTGTTTTGGACTATGAGAAGATCTCTAGTCATTCTGAGAAGTCTACTGGATTCAGGTCTGTTCTGCCACCCGCAGTGGGCATCCCCTGCAAAGGTTCGGATGTGTTGCTCAAACAATTACTGGTTGCCTTGTCACAGACAATCTGCTCGACAAAATATGTTTGTCTTTTTTGTTTTCCTGCGATGATGGTTCTTCAGGACTGCTTCTTAAGCTCAAATCACACTCTCGCAGACTTTTCCGGTGTTTCTAAATTAGATGACAATGTATGTGTGTCGTTTAAGAGGAAAAGATGCCTGGTTTTTTTGTTGTTATTACTGTCAGGAAATGTACAACCTAACCCTGGTCCGCCCAGTAGTAGTAGTCAGATCGCTACTCCTGCTGATTTTAAAGCTAGGTCTGGGTTGAATGTGCGCAGTCTGTTAGGTAAACTAGATTGTGTCCGTATCTGGGCGAGCTCAACTGACGCTGACGTCATTGTTTTATCAAATCCGCTTCAGGAACCTGAGGAACATCAACCCGGACACCATGACCCTGGACCTCCAGCATCTTTCTTCCGCCAACTTCTCATCAGTAAATGAGTCAGTTGCATATTACAACCCTTAACAGTCTCCTTGATCTGCACGCCCCCCTCAAAACCAGAATGGTCACCTTCTCGCGCTCAGCCCCTTGGTACACCGGCGAACTGCGGAGAATGAAGACAGCTGGGCGTGTCCTTGAGCGGCGGCTCAAGGCCTCAGGACTCACTGTTCACCGGTTAGCCTATCGTGAACACCAGAAGGCCTACGCACAGTCCCTCAGAGATAGACGGTCCCAGTACTACTCCTCCCTCATCAACAACAGTACTGGAAACTCCAAGCAACTCTTCTCCACCATAAACCACCTCCTCAAACCCCTCAAAGTCCTCTACACTCCGACTCCACTGAGAAGCAGTGTAGCAACTTTGCCGCCTTCTTCACTAACAAAGTTGATACTATCCGCTCCCTCCTCTCTAGCCCCTCTGCACCTCCAGTTACAACTGCTGACCCACAGCCTGGGACAACCCAGCCTCTTCGCTGTTTCACGGACATCTCTCAGCGAGAGGTTGAGGGCATCGTTAGGAGGATGAAGCCCTCCACCTGTGTCCTGGAGCCCCTTCCGTCAGCTCTTGTAAAATCGTACATCTGTACCATGAGCCCCATGATCACTAAGATCGTAAACCTCTCACTCCAGGCTGGCCATGTCCCCTCTGCCCTTAAAACCGCTGTCATCAAACCTCGTCTCAAAAAACCCTCCCTTGACCCGGGAGTCCTGGCTAACTACAGACCCATTTCCAACCTTCCTTTTCTATCAAAGGTGCTGGAAAAACTAGTTGCTGCTCAGCTCCAGGACCACCTAAACTCCAACAACCTATTTGAGAAGTTCCAGTCTGGTTTCCGCTCAGGCCACAGCACATAAACTGCCCTGGTCAGGGTCACCAACGACCTGCTGATGACGGCTGATGCTGGCTCTCCCTCTCTCCTCATCCTCCTCGATCTCACTGCAGCTTTCGACACCGTCGATCACGGCATCCCCCTCCATCGTCTGCACTCCACCATCGGACTCTCTGACTCTCCCCTTGACTGGTTCAGATCATACCTCACTGGGAGAACAGAGTACGTCTCCTTGGGCGAGGCAGAGTCGGGTACCCACAACGTCACCTGTGGTGTCCCTCAAGGATCAGTTCTCGGCCCCACCCTCTTCACACTCTACATGCTCCCCCTTGGCTCTATCATCAGCCGACATGGAATATCATTCCATTGCTACGCTGATGACACCCAACTGTACCTCAGGATCAACTCTACCTCCTCTGCAGCCCTGCCTTCACCCACACTCACTGCCTGCCTGGAGGAGATACAGGCGTGGATGAAGCAAAACTTCCTGAAACTCAACAGCTCCAAGACCGAAGCCATTATAGTTGGCACCCCACACCAGGTTCGGTCATCCACCATCACCACCATCACCTTCTCCGGCCAGGACATTACCCTCTCCTCAATAGTCACCAACCTGGGAGTTAAAATGGACGCCCATCTGACCTTTGAGGCCCACATTAAACAGCTGTGCAAGAACTCCTTTTATCACCTCAGGAACATCGCCAAACTCCGCCCCACACTCACTCTGTCTGACGCCGAATAGCTGGTCCATGCCTTTGTCTCCTCCAGGCTGGACTACTGCAATGCACTCCTCATCAGGATCCCTAACAAAAGCATCCAGAAGCTCCAATACATTCAGAACAGCGCTGCTAGAATCCTGATGAGGGTGCGCAAATATGATCACATCACCCCCATCCTTAAAGCACTACACTGGCTACCCGTGGAACTGAGGATCAAATTCAAGGTCTCCGTCCTCACCCACCAGTGTGTCCATGGAACAGCCCCTCCCTACCTCAAGGAATTCCTCACCCCCCATACCTCCTTGTGGACCACCCGCTCCAGCAACTCCAACTTCCTCAAACCCCCCAGGACTAAGCTCCGTACTATGGGAGACCGGGCCTTCTGCTCGGCTGCTCCCAGTCTGTGAAATGCTCTCCCCGACCAAATGAGAAGCACCACAGACCGTGGAGGCTTTTAAAAAAGGCCTCAAAACCCATCTCTTCAAAAGAGCCTTTGCCTAGACCTTTTTATCACCCTTTTATTTATTTTTTATTTTTGTATTGCTTTTTATTAATTCTACCGTGTTGTGTAATGTTTATTTATACTGTTCATGCTCACTACTTGTAGCACTTCGGGATTTGAAATCAATATGAAGTGCTTTATAAATGGAACCCATTATTATTATTATTATTATTATTAAACAAATCTATTTTGGCCTCTGACATTGCCTTAAATGGTTTTAATGTGTATCGTAACGACCGACCTAATAAAGGTGGTGGCGTTGCCATTTATGTTAAGAATAAGTTCAGTGTAACCACATTAGTTTCCAAATCGATCAGTAAGCAATTTGAATTTTTAGCCATAAATATAGAAGTGGCAAAGGGTCAACAGGTCATGGTGGTGGGCTGTTACAAGGCAAGGCAAGGCAAGGCAAGGCAAGGCAAGGCAAGGCAAGGCAAGGCAAGGCAAGGCAAGGCAAGGCAAGGCAAGGCAAGGCAAGGCAAGGCAAGGCAAGGCAAGGCAAGGCAAGGCAAGGCAAGGCAAGGCAAGGCAAGGCAAGGCAAGGCAAGGCAAGGCAAGGCAAGGCAAGGCAAGGCAAGGCAAGGCAAGGCAAGGCAAGGCAAGGCAAGGCAAGGCAAGGCAAGGCAAGGCAAGTTTATTTATATAGCACTTTTCAACACAAGGCAATTCAAAGTGCTTTACAAAAAATGAAAGAGATTAAGAAAATGGCATTTAAAATCAGTCATTAAAAAGAAAAGCTAATAAAATAAACATTCAAAGAAAAAATACATGGATAAAAGTTACAGTGCAGTCTAAGATATGAATAGTTCAATTAAAAGCAGCGACAAAAAGAAAAGTCTTCAGCCTGGATTTAAAAGTAGTCAGAGTTGCAGCGGACCTGCAGGTTTCTGGGAGTTTGTTCCAGATATTTGGAGCATAATAACTGAACGCTGCTTTACCATGTTTAGTTCTGACTCTGGGGACAGAAAGCTGACCAGTCCCTGAAGACCTGAGAGATCTGGATGGTTCATAATTTAGCAGGAGGTCAGAAATGTATTTTGGGCATAAACCATTCAGTGCTTTATAAACCAGCAGCAGTATTTTGAAATCTATTCTTTGACACACAGGAAGCCAGTGTAACGACTTCAGAACAGGAGTGATGTGATCCACTTTCTTAGTGTTAGTGAGGACTCGAGCAGCGGCGTTCTGAATCAGCTGCAGCTTCCTAATAGATTTTTTAGTGAGACCTGTGAAGACACCATTGCAGTAGTCCAGTCTACTGAAGATAAAAGCATGGACAAGTTTTTCGAAATCCTGCTGTGACATTAGTCTTTTAATCCTAGATATATTCTTTAGGTGATAGTAGGCTGATTTAGTAACAGTTTTAATGTGACTGTTGAAACTCAGGTCAGAGTCCATGACTACACCTAGATTTCTGGCTTTATCTGTTGTTTTGAACATTGCAGACTGAAGCTCAGCGCTAACTTTTATACGTTCTGACTTGGCTCCAAAAACCATTACCTCAGTTTTATCTTTGTTTAATTGGAGAAAGTTCTGACACATCCAGTCATTGATGTGTTCAATGCACTTACTCAGTGTTTGAATTGGAGCATAGTCTCCTGGTGAAATTGTTACGTCAATTTGTGTGTCATCTGCATAGCTATGGTAACTTATTTTGTTGTTTTTCATTATCTGAGCCAGTGGTAGCATGTAGATGTTAAAGAGAAGAGGCCCCAAGATGGAGCCTTGAGGAACCCCACATGTCATATTTGTCAACTCAGATGTGTATTTACCTATAGAAACAAAGTTGTTTCTGTCCTTTAAGTAGGATTCAAACTGTTAAAAAACAACTTTTTCAATGATTTTACCTAGAAATGGGAGGTTTGATATGGGCCTGTAATTGTTCATTACTGAAGCATCTAGATTATTCTTTTTTAAGAGCGGTTTAATGACTGCAGTTTTCAGAGCCTGTGGAAAAATACCTGAGTGAAGAGATTTGTTTACTATATGAAGTAGATCTGAGGCCATGCAAGGCAAAACATCTTTGAAAAATCCTGTTGGAATAATATCAAGGCAGCAGGAGGAGGATTTCAGAAGTTGTATAATGTCCTCTAGGTTTTTATCATTAATCTGATGGAATTGTGTCATGGTGTTTGAATTGATGTTAAGTGGAGATAGGGACAACACATTTGCTGTTCCTGATGCAGAGGCACTGACTGCTTGTCTGATTTTCTGAATTTTGTCAGTGAAGAAGGCAAAATCATTGCACTCCCTGGTGGATAGAAATTCAGAGGCTACTGACACTGGGGGGTTAGTTAGTCTGTCGATGGTAGCAAACAAGGCACGTGCATTGTTTTTGGTAATGATGTCAGAGAAGAACGATTGTCGTGCGTTTTTCAATTCCAAATTATAAAGGCCAAGTCTCTCTTTATAGATTTCAAAGTGAACCTGGAGATTTGTTTTTCGCCACCTGCGTTCAGCTTTTCCACATTCTCTTTTTTCTGTTTTCACGGTCATGGCCTTTCTCCATGGAGATATTTTCTTGCCAGACACTTCCTTTACCTTAGTTGGAGCAATGGCATCTATAACATTTTTAATTTTTGAATTAAAATGATCTACTAGCTCATTTACTGAGATGTTAGCAGGGGCAAGTGTGGAAGAAAAATTCTGAGTAAATATTTCCCTAGTATTTTCAGTTAAATATCGCTTTGTGGTTACAGACCCCCCTCAGCTGTCAAAGACTCCTTGTCTTCACTAGCAAATCTTTTATCACAACTAGACTACAAGGAAATAGTGCTACTTGGAGATTTTAACTGGGACTGGTTAACTGCAGTGTCAGAGGATTTTAAAAACCTTTGCATCTCTTTGAATGTTACTCAGATTGTGGACAGTCCTACTCGCCCTAACATTAAGTCCCCTAATAAATCCTCCCTAATTGATCTAATTTTAACTAATGTTCCCCATACCTATTCATCTGTGGGAGTATTTGCAAATGATCTGAGTGATCACTGTGTTGTAGCCACAATTAGGGACACTAAGGTCCAAAAGGTTAAACCTCGCATTATCATTAAGAGAGACAAAAAACATTTTGTGGAGCAGGGTTTTGTGCATGATCTGTTTGATTTTGATTGGGGTAAAATCGATCTGTGTGCTGATGTAGAAACCGCATGGTCTTATTTTTATCTTGGTTTTATGGAGATCATTGATAGACATGCACCCCTGCGTAAATTTAGAGTAAAGGGACGAGACAATCCTTGGTTTTCTGCTAATCTGTCCAGTCTCCTTCATGAGAGAAACAAGGCCTGGGCAAAGGCTAGGAAATCAGGCTCAGAGGTAGAATGGCTGCGTTTTAGGCAGCTAAGAAATAGCTTCACATCGCAAATCAAAAGTGCTAAATCTAAGTATTATCTGTCAGTAACCACAAAGAATCTGAATAATCCCGGAAAATTTTGGAAAGCCATTCAATCGTTATCCACCGGCGATATCCGTAATGAGCTACCTCCGTGCATTACCACAGCATCTGGCACTATATCGGACAGGGCCACTATGCTAAATTGCTTTAATGAGCATTTTGTGTCCTGTGGTTCTCATTTTGATTCCGTCACTAACTCTGCTTCTGTGAACACTACAGTATGTGACTCTGAAAAACGTGTGTTGGAAAACCCTTTTAGTTTTACCCCTTTTACTGTTGATGTTGTTCGTGAAGTCTTAACCAAGCTAGATCCTAAAAAGCCGGCTGGCCCGGACAACGTAGAACCTTTCTTTTTAAAGATAGCTGCAGATTGTATTGCTCCACCTCTCACTACTCTTTTTAACCTCTCCCTCAGCACTAACACAATTCCAAAATTGTGGAAGTCAGCGTATGTCCTGCCTTTGCTAAAAGGAGAGGAGGCCACCTTATTAAATAACTATAGGCCAATCTCTAAGTTGTCAGTTCTGGCTAAGGTTCTTGAACGCTTAGTGAGTGAACAGGTAAAGGTGTTTTTATGTACAAATGACATCCTGTCTAAACATCAGTCAGGCTTCAGAAAACAACATAGCACCATCACTGCGACAATGAAACTGGTGAATGATGTGGCGAGTATTTTAAATAATAAGCAGAGTTGGGCAGCTCTATTTATTGACCTTTCAAAAGCGTTTGACACCGTCGATCATCGCATTTTAAAGCAGAGGGTAGCCAGTATAGGCATGTCCAGCCATGCCGTAGGGTGGTTTGTGAACTACCTCTCTGAAAGGTCCCAATGTGTTCACTTTGATGGGCTGTCTTCTGAGTGGTTAAACATTGCTAATGGTGTTCCTCAAGGTTCTGTTTTAGGTCCACTTTTATTCTCCATATATATCAACAGTTTAGGTGAAAATGTGGATGAAGCTACTTTACATTTTTATGCGGATGATACCGTGATGTACTGTGCAGGTCCCTCCATTGAGGAGGCTGGTGTTAAATTACAGGATGTTTTTAACATTATTCAGACTCATCTCTCTGAACTAAAGCTTCTTTTAAATGTTGATAAAACCAAGGTAATGCTCTTTTCTAAAGCTAAAAAGACACCAGAGCATGTTTTAGATATTGTAACTACGCAAGGAATAAAACTTGAAGTGGTTACCTGTTACAAATACCTTGGTATCTGGCTTGATGATTGTCTCACTTTGAAACTTCATGTCAATAACCTGCTTAAAAAGCTGAGGGTTAGGCTAGGTTTCTTTACAGAAATAAGTCCTGTTTCTCGCTTGAGGCCAGGAAAAGGCTAGTCACTGTGACCTTTTTACCTGTGCTGGACTATGGTGATTTGATGTATATGAATGCACCTGCCAATTGCCTGGTCAAGTTAGATGCTGCGTATCACAGCGCACTGAGATTTGTGACAAACTGTAAAGCATTAACCCATCACTGTACCCTGTATGCAAGGGCTGGTTTGCTTTCACTAACTGTACGGAGGCTCAGTCACTGGTACATTTTGATTTACAAAGCCATGTTAGGGAAACTTCCATCCTATATCTGCTCCCTGATCTCACGGCGAATTGTAAGTGGCTACTGCCTGAGATCGAATGCTGTGGTTTTATTAAATGTGCCAACTGCTAGGACTGTCTTAGGGAAGACAGCTTTTAGATGCGCAGCTCCTCTGTCTTGGAATAATCTGCAATTGAAATGGAAACTGAACAATCTGGTGCCACTAAATGTTTTTAAAGCTCGGTTGGATGCTAGTCAATCGGAAGCTATTGGTACCTGTTTATGTGGATAATTATGTAAATGATGCTGTATGATGTCCTTTTGTTGTTCTATTTATGTTTTTATGTTTCATGTGGAACTACTTGAGCAGGTCTCCCTTGAAAAAGAGATCAATGATCTCAATGGGATTTATCTGTCTAAATAAAGGTTTGAAATGAAATGAAAGCCGAGTACATGGCATTAGCGGCTACTACTCAAGAGAGCATGTACCTTGTACAGTTATTAAAAGGGGTAGACCGTAATAGCCCACATGTACCAGTGAAGATATATGAGGACAACCAGGGAGCAATAGCTCTATCAAAAAACCCTGTATCCAGACCGAGAAGCAAGCATGTAGACATCAAATATCATTTTGTACGATCTGCACATGCTGAGGGGAAGATATCTATTACATATTGTCCTACTGCAGATATGGTAGCTGATGTCCTAACCAAGCCGTTGACAAAGGCACAATTTGACAAGTTCAAAGGGTATTTGTTTGGAGAGTAATGTGAATTGCAGGTGTAAAAATTGAACACTGCTAGAGAAGCTTTTGTTTTGTTTATTTGGATTCTGTGTACCACTGAGTTATCAACATGACTTTGAGTGGGAGTGTTGAGCATATTTGTATAAGAACAAAGTCATGTTTCAGTTCATGTGTATGACATCATCAGAATGTGCCTGAAACGTGGTGATGCTAATGAGCATGCACAGTTACAATAAACGGCCCAGTACTCCAGGCCAAACTCTGAGCGATGTGGTCGTGTGTTTCTTCTGTCCGTTAGCATACTTACAAGCTACTTTGGTTGACTGCAAACGTGGAGACTTCTGCTGAATATAATGTCTCACGCAACACGTGTTACGCGAGGAGTACGGAGACTCAGACCTGTGTCACGCGCACTGGCGCCTCAGTGGGATTTGGCTTTGGTGTTATGCGCACTAAGCAAAGCCCCATTTGAACCTTTAGACCAGGTTCCCCTTAAACTGTTGTCAGCCAAAGTAGTATTACTTTTGGCTCTATCAGCGAAAAGGGTGAGTGATTTGTCTGCTGATCCAAGGGGATGGCAGTTCAGCTGTTTTACGCCCTAACCCGGCCTTTATGCCAAAGGTCATCACAAGCTCTTTTAGAGCGAGAGTGATCACCTTGGATGGCTTATTCCCCCCTCCTCACAGGTCGGAGGAAGAAGCTGCGTCTCATCTCTGTCCTGTGCGCGCGCTGTCTTGCTATGTGGCGCGCACGGCGGCCTGGCGCCGTTCTCAGCGCCTGTTTGTGCACTATAGAGAGCGCTCGTTCGGGCAGCCTCTGTCTGCACAACGGCTGTCACACTGGCTGTGTGAAGCCGTGTCACAGGCATATGTCTCCTCTGGGGTGGATCCCCCGGAGAACATCAATGCATACTCCACCAGAGGAATGTCCTCCTCCACGGCTTTGCACGGAGGAATGTCGGTGGAAGACATTTGCACTGCTGCATCTTGGTCTTCCCCCTGTTCATTTACTCAATTGTATTTGAGGGATGTCTCCCATTCCTTTCTGACACACCCTGTACTGGGTGTCCTGTCAGAGTGAGTGATGTCAGGGATCCAGCTGTGCGCCTCTCTCCTGCCTGTCTACACGCAGAGAGCTGCTGTTCCCCCTCTTTTGTCACTGGGCAAAGTGTGATCTTCGTCTCTACTTTCTCACAGCGGCAGTATTGTTCCCAGCCTTCGTCCCCTCATGGAAAATATTCATGTTATGCTATATTCCAGGGACTGTGATGCGCCATTATTACGCATGGCGCAATAGGCATGGGTTATTATCTGAGCAGGTGTGTCTGTGCTTCTAGTACCAGGCGGACCCAGTGGGGCGCAGACTACATCATGCTTCGCCCTTAACCCAATAGCGATAGCTTCACCCCCTAATCGCACCAGGAGCGTCTGCGCTGCATTGCGGCGTTTTTAGCGATCACGGCCACTCTAGTCAATGGGTGCTATTCCACCAGACACGCTGCGCCGCGGCCCGAAGCGTCCCAGAAGCTCCTCGCCGCAAGGAATTTCTAAAATATAGGATGAATCCTATTTTTGACGCGGCGCAGGCAGGAAGTGGAATGTTCATCCAACAACTGCGAGGCTGCACACAAGACGCTCCGCTTCCGCAACGTTTTGAAACGCGCCTGGTGGGTTAGGACGCAGGAGGAGGTCGCAGCGCAGCCGCAGCGCAGACGCTCCTGGTGCGATTAGGGGGTTAGAGGGCGAAGCCATATACAAAATAGAACTGAAGTTTCCTACTGTAACTCCAGCTTCTATGAGTATTGGCGTAGCCCTCTAAGTGCTGGGCCCCACTGGCTCCACGAATAGCTGAAGAAAAGTTATTTTGTATGGGAGCAGATTGTCGGGCCTCCTTCCTATTTATACCGGAAGGGAGCCCACCTTGCGGGTGGGCGTGGACTACAAGTGTTTCAGTGCTGCGCGGGTGCACAGGGGGATTACCCAATAGCGATAGCCTTAGAGGGCTACGCCAATACTCATAGAAGCTGGAGTCACAGTAGGTAACTTCAGTTATGCCTGCTGTGACGTCAAGTTACTCCGTTCTCCGCTTGTAATTATGTCGTTACAAGCTTCAAAGTTGTATTTATCATCTGAATTTGCCGAAACAAGTTTAATATTCTGAAAGCCAAGACTTTGTTTAGGCCTATTTGAAATCAGATGAAAACAAACTGTAACGGACCCTGCCGTGTTATCTATGATTACTATATGCCTTACATTCATAATTTCAGCCGAGGGAGGAGGAGCGGCGCTGCGGAACAGCAGAGTGGCAAGTGAGAGGCGAGCTGTCATCTTCCCTTTACAAGCTTAAAAAATGTATTTATCG
Source organism: Gymnodraco acuticeps (assembly GCF_902827175.1). NCBI lineage: Eukaryota > Metazoa > Chordata > Actinopteri > Perciformes > Bathydraconidae > Gymnodraco > Gymnodraco acuticeps. The sequence goes on from NW_022989799.1 coordinate 1,425,738, forward strand.
TGTGATTTTGGAAATAAAAGTTTCATATTCTGAAAGCCAAGACTTTGTTTATTTAAAATTTGAAAAAAACACCCGATTGTTGTTGTTGTTGTTGTATTGGCTCATGATAGGCCCCCGATCTCCGTAGGCCCCTGGGCTTCAGCCCAGGTCAGCCCGTGCATTAAGGCGGCCCTGCCAACAAGAGTCACAAGGGTGTGTCACTTTGCTAAAGGATAGTTGTGACCAGCTATCAAGGCCAGACTCTAAGACTTTCCAAGGGGTAACAATGCTGCTGCTGGAGTACTGACTGACTGGAAGTATTGCTGATATCATGTCTACCATATCCTCTTAAAATACTCTGTCCAATAATATAAGTCTCATGAAGAAAGGTGTTTTAATGCTGATTCAAAATAGCAGAGAAACATGCATTCTTGTTCTCAGGAGGGGACATTGACAGAGGATTACTCAAGAAGTACACAGTAAAATTACTACTTCATAGTAGCCTACTTGTGGGAGTAGTTTCACTACTAGCCTACTGAGTCCAACAGGATCGATCTCACGAAGAACTAATGGCATAAAAAATAATAACAAACTCGAGAGACGGCTGAGCTGACCGCAGTGCAGAATTGCTGCATAGTTTAAATCTCCTTACAATGTTGTCAATTTTAGACATAGGCCTATTATATTTACAGCCCTTCATAACCATTTTCTGGGCTCAATATGTGTCTTGGCTGTTTTCGTTGTGAAAACAAATGGACCGTAGATACACGGATTGACCGTCCTCATCTGAGCTTTTATTTTGTAAGGTAACTTCCGGTAGCAGAATATGAAAAACTGTAGTTTTTTGTTTCTGTTTTCTAGTGATTTTATTTTTTGTTTTGAGAAGTAGAAAATGAAAATCATCCCGTTTTTTTAAATGTAGTACCCAACCCTTTTTCACCATGATAAAGAAAAACGCCTTGTATTTCAATTTTGGTTTTTCAATTTTAAAACGAAAATTGAATATCCACTCCAGTGTGTTTTCTGATGGCTGTTTTCTCCTCAGAACCTCCTTGAAGAAGGTGGGGCTGTCCATTTAGTGGAAAGCTCACACCTGTCCCACACTACTATGACAGGTAAGAATTCAAATGAGTCGCAAAATACTACTAATAACAAACTTTATTCTGCAAGTCCAATCTGGATGTATCCCTTCTAATAAATAAGTGATGTGTACAATGAGTAAGTTTACACCATTAATTAACCATTTGCAATATATTTTCATCCTTGAATTGTGAAAATAACTGTAGACAGCTAATATAATGTCAGCCTGTTTCAGGTAAATGTGTGCATTTTGTCAGATGAATTGAATGACAATTGCAACGAGAACTGAATCACATGATTAAGAATAAGCCAAAACAGTCGAACTACATCTTAGCTCGTTTTTTAACCGGAGTTCAATAACTTCCTAAGACAAAAACCATGAGGGCAAATATATTTCCCAGCATTGTGCATCACTTTTAAGTGTCCCCTGGAAACAGTTTTCATTTCTCTTTATGCAGCTATCAACATTCATTTTTATTTTGCTTGTGTTTTGTCTATTTGCATATGTTTTATTTACAATGCATTGAGCTCTCAGGGCTACGAAGATACATTTCTTCAAAAGGTGTCACACCACCAGGTCTGTGTGACAGACATTTTCTAGCTTGGAAGTTAAGTGTTCATGCCACATATGTTCCATTGTTTGGCCTATGGTGGCCGGGAACTGAAAGAGCTGCTTATAAATAGTCCAAACTCAGAATATGGCTACTTCTTGAAACATGAAAAGGCACTTTAAGGCGGACATGTTTGGTCAAACCTCGGTTCATGATGTTAAATGTAACTTGGCTGCTGGAAACACAACACTTTACAATAATTCATGATCTTAAAGACATTTGTGAGTTTGATTGACAGCAAAGAACATTTTCTTCGGCATACTCATACAGTAACTTCAGATGGTGCGACCTACAATTAGTTGCAAGCACACAGTCACTCAACCTGCATGGCTCCAATACACAGAGGTCTGACTTCTCTCTTGTTTGACCTTTGCCCTTTGACACAGCCGAGTTTGACTGCTAAGTTTGCCTTTCAGGGGCGGTATGTTCCAATCCTGCAGGTCAGACATCCAGTTGCTGTCCATCTCACCCACAGAGGGACATTACTCTCAATAGTCTGTAGTGTGAGGCGGTTTGATGAAAATGCTCAGGCAGCAGAGAAGATGCAACAGATGTCCAGCAGAAGATGTTGATTAGTGTAAATCTCCTTTCATGTGTCTCCGTGGCTGTAAGGCAAAGTCCACTCTGGTACCGAGTGTTCTCTAGAAGCCCTGCTTGTGTTGTCCTCTGGACGTCTTTGCAATGTGTTCTTTTACAACCAAACATGATCATTCAGTCAGTATCTGTCCTGCTCTCGACTGTACATGTCCCTGGTCCATTTGATCATAGTCTCTGGAGATCGATAAAGGAAGATCAGTTTGGAGTAAAGTTCCTCTTCTAGCTCCAGCTCTCCAGTCTCACGCACCTGAATCACACAAACATGAGATGGTGGAAGATGATTACAAAGACATGATTTTCCAGTGCACTTACAGTAGCATGGCAACAAGTAGATTACTGTAGTTAAAGATCTGTTTCTTAGAATTTGAAAAATACAATACAATAAATGTGTGTACAGAATGTAAATGTTCACACACTGACCAGGAAGATGTCTGTGCAGAGCTTCAGGATGCGATCCACACAGGGCAGTTCCTCAAACATGATGGAGTGTGAGATCTCGCTGAAGAAGCCTCGCACAAACTTCCCAATGACTAAAACCACGGACACGTATAGACCCATGATCCTGGAGGGAGAGGGAAGAAAGAAGGACATTTACATCCAAGAAATAATTGCTCACAAATGAAGATGGTTATACTTTATTGTCAGATGACATATTGTTTCTCCATTTACAACACATGCAAACACAAACATTCAACACAATGAAAGATACCAAAAAGGTTTTATCAAACCCATGTATATATTTGTGATTGTGGGTTCTCTTACCCATATCCAGCCAGGAAACCCAGGCTGGGGGGGCTGACTTTGTCATTGAATATGACCATGGGTAGAACTCCACATGGGGAGGGGGCACAGTCTGCAATGGCAATGTCCCACCACTCCTGGTTCCCATTAAGTGACCTGTCACTCTTCAGGGACAGTGTGATGTTCAGGTAACCATCTTCATTACCTACAAGACAACACATCAGTTAAAGAAGACATTTGTATAAACACACAATGTACTGTACACCACTGTTATGTACTTCACTGTACTGTACTATACTTCTCGTGATTGTGCTGTTATGTTAAATGTTTGTTGTTTGTTTTTCATGTATTGAAAAATGTATGTATTTGGCTCAGTCAGAGGCGGCAGTGGCTCAGTCAGAGGCTCAGTCAGAGGCGGCAGTGGCTCAGTCAGAGGCGGCAGAGGCTCAGTCAGAGGCGGCAGTGGCTCAGTCAGAGGCTCAGTCAGAGGCTCAGTCAGAGGCTCAGTCAGAGGCTCAGTCAGAGGCTCAGTCAGAGGCTCAGTCAGAGGCTCAGTCAGAGGCTCAGTCAGAGGCGGCAGTGGCTAGGTCTGTAGGGACTTGGTCTTGGAACCGAAGGGTCACCGGTTCACGTCCCAATCGGACCAAAAAAAAAACGAGTGAGCTGGTAGCTGGAGAAATGCCAGTTCACCGCCAAGGTGCCCTTGAGCAAGGCACCTAACCTCGAAACTGCTCCCTTGGTGCTGGGTACCTGGCAGCCTCTCTGCTCTGCTACCTCTCCTATCTGCATGTGGTTGTGTGTGTGCATGTATATCCTCTGTGTGTGTAATGTGTGTAAACACAACAGAGTGGGGAAAGAAATGTCCCTGTAAGGGATGAATAAAGTATGTCTTCTTCTTATTGTGTCTTGATATTTGTCTATGTTGATGTTACACATGGAGCTGCTGTGATGAAAGTCAAATTTCAGACTTGATCTGACCATTAAAGTATTATCGTATTGTATACTAAAATGTACTGTACTGTAATTTACTGTACTGTAATATAATGTATAATAACCTCTGACCTTTGAAAAGTTGAGAGACTGGTTTGGCCTCAGCTCCATTGGGGGCCCGGATGTAGTTAGGGAACATATGAGGAACATGCCTGGGAAAGAGAACACAGCATGTGTAAGATATAACTACTGTAATATGAACTACAAACCATGAGCATCCTGTCAGAGTCAACCTACACAGGCTCAGTGCGGTTTCCAACCAGCAGTGAGGCCAGCTCTGCTCTGACTGGGTTCCCAGGCTCCAGGTCTATAGAGTGTTTGTAAAACGTGTGTTCCACTGTCCCTCCTTTACCCAGGTCCCTGTCAGAACCAGAGACATGCAGAGAGAAAGAGGGGTGAATAAAATCAGCCTTTAGAGACAAGAAGAAATACTAAGATACTCCTAGAGAGTGGGGTATGTTATTAGAGAGCAAAGGCTTTACCTCTGGAAAGTCCAGGCGAGACGTAGTGTTAGGTCCACTGGACTTCCAAGTAGTTCTTTAATGACTTCCTGTCTGCTGGGGGGGCTGATCCTCCACACAGATCCTGAACTACCTTCAATCATGGCCGTCACGATATCCTCATAACTGTAGAGCGTGATGAACTGCATGGCCACCTAAATGCACATACACACAAAATGATTAATTAAAAACAGGTATACAGAGAGGTGGCTACTCAAGTAGTGCACACACACACACCTTTCAGTTTGTTAACATACCATGTCAGAGTCATCAATGATGTTACAACTGAGCATTTGAAGAAATGTGATTCAAACTACTCTTTCTGAGGATCAGATCGTGCAGCAAAAAGATGACATTATCCATGGCAGATGCTTTTTTCCAAAGGGAGGTACAGTATATCAGTGAGGCTAATTGAGGGACATTCAGAGGCAGTATGGAAAGAGAGATAGAGTTTGCTATCCTCAACATTGCAGCAGTAAAATAAACCATGTGAGCAGATAAAGGGACCAAAGGGAGGTTGTGCATATGAAAGAAAGCGAAGGGGACCAAGCAGCCACCCTGGTGTTATCCCAGTAACAAGGAAGTGATGCCTCGACTTTCCTTTCTTGCCATCTTACTTTGAACAATCAGCAGGGACATTTCTGTCTTTATTTGATTACTTCTTCACAGCAAAGGCTAGCATTTAGTGCTATTTAAACTGATGAGTAAAACAGTCATTCTTGGTATTACAGATGAAACATTCATAACTCATTTACATTATATAACCTTGTGGTATTGAATTATTTTCCCTGGAGTCTATTTAAAATATATTGTGGAGTTGAACAAAACTCTGCAACTCAGATTTTGCACATGTTGAGTGATATAACAACTTGTTATAGTAATTTCCTGTATACATACACCTACACCTAGCTGGCAGAATTATAAGAAACTGATCTGATGATTGTTTATTTACATAAATGCTCAAACATCAGGAAAAACAGACAAGAGTGCATCCAGACATGCATTTCAATTAACTGAAATCAGTACGCACCGCATTGTCTCCAAATGTCTGGGTCATCTGGTCATATTCAGCCTCTGTGAAGGGCTGGATGGACTGCTGCTGCACACTCATGGTGAACAGGGACTAGACATACACAGAGGAAATGGTGGATTATGCAAATGTATATAATTTCACGCTGTGTCCTTTGCATTTTACACATGTACCTTTATTCTATGTGTCTGTATGTAGACTCAATAGAGTCCAAGCAACTGGATTGATTTCTATTTGTGAATCTTTGCACACTGTTACCTTACTTCTATGAGTATTCTAATGAAGGTCCAGGATCTATCAGATGTCCCACCTTCCTGGCAATTGTGCCTTTTGATCAAAACAAGTACAGTCTAAAACATACTTACAAAATTAAATAACTGTCTAATTTAAACGCCAATTTCCTATCAAAAATAATCCCTTTATGCTGCCAATTAATTGAACACTGCAGACTTTTTGATCAAATACAACATGTAGATGCAGCTGCTCTGCCGTAGCAGCTTTAAAAGAATATTTTGTTCTGCTTTAAGAGACGGTAAAAGACACTACTATAAAAGTCCATTACCTCGTATCCTCCCAGCTTGACGGTCACTGTGACATCGATGGGGTGGCTGACCACACCCACCACTGATCTGACCAATGAGATGAAGAGTAGAGGGAACCAGATGATGCAGATCAGGAAGAAGATGATGAGTCCACCCATGCCATATTTCACCATCTTCTTCTTCTTCTGTCCTTTGGGCTGTGGGTATTTCTGAGGGCAGAACATATTGTAATAGTATCAGATAAGTGCCCTGCCTTCAGCTTCAAAGAGAACGTGCTGTGGGGAAAGGGTCATATCAACCATTGATCACAGACAGTAAAGTGCGACATAGTATAAAACAAGGTGGTTATTCCTAGGATAATGAGCTCCTCATTTATCGCTGTTCTGGCTCGGTGTACAAATCCACATCAGTGTTGAAAGCTGAAGCTCAATTTGTCTGGAGTCTGCCAATTGATTACATTAAAACAGGACACCCATGTTAATGGTGTCAGTCATAGGAGCTTCAGTTGAAGTAAACAAGCCTTTATGTTTACAGAGACAGCAGCTAGTCAGTCTCTCCCTAATAAACAACATAATTATTGTTTATTTACATTACACAAGCAAAACGCATTTAAACCCATGTTAAGTTTGGTTTTTAACAATGAAAAATGGTGCTGCACATATACTTCATACTGCTTTAGTTTGGAAGAAGCTGTTGCCCTTTAATTTAGTTTCATTGATGCATTCCGGACACATCACTGTTCTCATGCACTTCATACCTTCTCTGTCTCACGGCTGCATTTGATGATGAAGATGTTGGCATAAATGTCCTCCACACACATCCAGTTGGACAGAGACAGAGTGGTGTCAGTCCAAACCCAGTCCATCACTGCTCTCAGCTCCACCAGGAAGGGAACCAGACGAAACCTACAAACACAACATCCATAGCAAACTGTAAACATACTGTACGGTGATTCTAGACCCCTTATACCTCCCTCCCTTTCCATTAGAAACCTAATCTGTCTCAGTGTGTGTCGGACTGGCTTTGTGTCCGTACCCTTGGAAGAGGAACAGGTTGAGGTGGTTGTATTTCTTGGTGAGGAAGTTGCCTAAGATACGAGTGGGGTATCCACAGCGGATCTGATAGGCTGACAGGCCGAAGTAAATACACTTGACAAAGTACCAGAGCTGGGCCACAAAGTTCTGATTGAACTTCCTGAAAAGAGACGAGAGATGAAGAAAAACAGAGCGTGTTAAATCTACTTGAACTCTCTGATTTAGTCCATTGGTGATAACCAAGGAATACCATGAAAACTCCATTAATACAATAAATACATGAATCATTTGACTTCACCTTTCAGTGACAGCAGGCAGGATGAAGAACATCCACAGGTGGATCCCAAACACAAGGATCACCTGAAGGAAGGAAGGAGAGTAGGAAGGGTATTAGGAAGGAAAACAAATCCCCAAATGTATGCCAAGCTTTGATGAACTAGACAGGTGGACACACATCTTCTGGACACACATGTTCATTTGAAGGGGGGCACACCTTTTTGGCTGCTCCAGGCACCTGTACCACAACATGTTTAACACCCACATACACACAAACACACACACTCATCACCAGTAATGTAATGGCATGGAGAGGTGTGCTACTCTATGAAATAAAACATCTGATACTGGCTGTCAGCAGACATGGCTGCCTTGTTGTGTGGATTTCAATGCAAATCTATTACACTTTTACAGGTCAGAGTAGGCGCTTAAACTAATTGGGGCCAGGCGGAGGTCATTTATTTACAGAACTGCAGGTCCAAGTAACTTCACACACAGTTCTGCACAGCCTCTGGTGCTCAGTAACAAACACCAAGTGTGAAGTAGATCACTCAAAGGGCTGAGGAGATCATCGAAACTCAGATACACACACGTGAAACACTGAGATGTCTATTATAATACAGTGATGTTTTTACGAAGAAGAGCAAGGTCACTCTGCAGGACTCTCTGGGTCTCCTTAAAAGTCACTGTCTATCTAGGAAGTAATTGGATGACATGAATTTACAAATCAAATCTTTCAGCTGAAATACAGGAATGAAAATCCACTCATTTGTGATTATAGAGTGCCACAACCCACATCCTGACTTAAATGCATGAATGCTAATACTCTGAAAACATGAGCTGAACCTGGAAGATGAGTTTTCCTAACACAGCCTTGCGCAGGTACAGCGCTCTGTCGATGATCATGGTGCTGAACTGGATGAGCAGCATCACCAGGAAGGCCTCGGGGACCTGGTCCTCCGACAGGGTGGAGGCTATGTCCGCCGCTGCACTGTGTTTCTGAAGGGGAGACAGACACTCTTTGATACAAATATGGAATGTTACATAGTATTTGTATATAATTAGAATATTAACAAATGTGATGCAGCTATTGACTGAGAATTCAATTAACTTTTTCCCATTACTATACATTACATTGTATTTAGCAGATGCCTTTAGCCATAAAGAATCAAACTTACAGCAACAAGAAAAATGTAGGCATATTCACTTCAAAATAAGTTTAAAATTAATGTACTTGCTTTGCTTTTCGCTTTGAAATCAAATGGATTACAAGTGTACTACTACTCACTATTTGAGTAAACATGTAGGTAGTTTCCACATGCACTTGCTGGTTTTGTTAATGCAGGGCAAGCTGTGCTATGTGTCAAAAGATTAGGTGAATGTGATATGGAATATTAGTAAGATGAATTGATATCCTCTTATGTCACATTACTCATCTCATAACTTCAAAACAGCCAGTAACTGTGGTTAGTGGTTTGATAAAGTGGAAACATCACATGATTCAAGTACACACAAGACATGGTCAATTGTGAGTGAAGTTGATGATTTCTTTAACCTACTAAATTCTAAAGTATAATAATTTTTTTTAAACATATTGTTGTTAAGGATTACACATCTTAAGTGTTAATGTGGTGTTTCAGTAGCTGGTTGTATATGTGTTTATGTCAGTCAAACTGCATTTTCTATTAATGTGCAAACCTCATAAAATGCCACAAGCTGCATTTGAAGTACTATGAAAATGGGAGCAAGTCACTACATTTAACATGCGTCTGCTAATGTTTAAATTCAAAGCTGAGCTAAGAAATGAAGAGACGGGGATATTTAAATAAACACGCCTGCGGTTGTGAAAAATTGACTCCCATTTGAGAATCAATAAGTAATATAATTATTTATCAGTGACTAATTACTACTTGTTTTAATAGCTAGGATAGCACACCCACCACTTAACTGCACAGGTGCTATTTAGGCAACACATTTGTATATGTTTAGACTTTATGTTAACAGGAGTGAAATGTCAGTCCCCTGAAAGTGAAGCCAAAAATCTCCATCGCCCCCCAGTGGCTGGCTGCAGTATAGCCTTCTGTTCAGAGAGACAAAGACATCTTCCATCCAAACGCCCCACCCATTTCTCACCCCAAAGGCCCAAAAGCCGAAGATGACGATGATGAAGTCGATGACATCAGTCAGGAACATGAATGCATAGACATCTGTGGCAGTCCGGTACTCAGCATGGAGGATCCCCCCGAAGAAGCTCTGCGCCGGCCGGTATACACTCCGGATCCTGCAGAGGGGACACCATCAATAAACACTGCACTGCTGGAAACAGTAATCACGTTCCCCAAATACATTACACTTTGTACTTTACTTTTCCTATGATTGCAACGGAAATATTTGTTTAAATCTGAACTAACTTATGGCTTCTGTTATGGTGACATCTTATTCTCTATCCTGCTCACCCAGAGATGCAGACATGTTTTATCTTGTGTCCCACAGCCAGCAGTTTCTGACTGGCTTCCTCTCTCCTCCTGCCTTTCTGCTTCTTCTTCTTCTTCTTCACTGGTTCCTCACAGGGATCTGCACTCTCAGCCGTGGCCTCCTCTGGAGCAGACAGAACCAGAACCAATGAGGTCATGAGATTCAAACAGAACAGCAAACCAACAAAAACAATCAAAAATGTACATTTTGAAACATGATGCCTCTGTTCAACGTGCTACAGTATGTGACTTACAGTAGCAGTAACTTAAAGAGATTTAAATACCTAGTAAAGTGGAGCCCAGAAACAGGCACATTTACTGATGAGCTTTCAGAATGATCTTTGTTATTTGGAACAGCAGTGAAACCTGCACATTAAAGGGGACCTATCATGCAAAATGCACTTTTTGATGTCTGTTATACATTAAGATGTGTCCCCGGTGTGTCAGGGAACTCACGCAGCTTCAGAAAATAAAACCCTCTCTCTTTTCCTCCGAACCCAAATCTCTAAAAACGGGGGAACAACGGAGCTGATCCAGATTTGCGTCCGATATGATGTAATATCTGAAATGTGGACCCAAAGCACTATCAGAAACGTTGCTATCAGAAACAATGCCCGACTGTTTTGGACGTAATATGGTCGGTGTTTACATTAGCATCGCTAACACTCAGAGCTAACCTGTACTGGAGAGCATGTGCGTGAAGAAGCAGGAAATAAAAAGGAACTCACCTTGTGGTATAACCGCCAAGAGAGAAAGCCTTTGAGCTCCATACTGTTTCAGAGAGAATCCTTGATAATCCATGATATGGCTTTTCATCACCGCAGTATTTAGTTTACATTACATGTCACTTGTTAGACGCTTTTATCCAAAGCGACTTACATACTCAATACTGTGGACAATCCCCACAGGAGCAATTTGGGGTGAAGTGTCTCAGGGACACAACGACATGCTGACTGCAGCGGGGTTTGAACCTGTGACCCCCTGACCCCAACACCTACAGACAACCCACTGCACCACACGCCTCGCGCCTTTAGACAGTAGCTGCCGGGTCCCGCATGAGCTCAGCGCCCTCCTTTTTTTTATCAGTTATTTTATGTTTAAAGCTTTATACCCCAAATCAGCACTTTTGAAACAGGAAGTGAAATAGAGGGGTATGAGGCCTGGCTAGAATGGGTGATCTGTTTGGTATTTTGAGCAAAACACTTCATAGACATGTTTTTTATATATTTGTATATATCTGAGACCTATGCTATTGCCTACAAATAGCATGATAGGTGACCTTTAAGTAAAAATGTTAGTTCCTTCTCTTCATAAAGCATACATTGAATGCGGATTCCATGCTTTTGTGCTGCTGTAAAGTGTTGTGTCTTGGAAAGCGCTGAGTGTAGTATCAGTTTTGACACTTTGAGCTGTGTTCTATTTCAATCTCTAGAATCAGTTGTAAAAATTATTGCAGCTAACAATAAGAGCATGCATGTTAGCTGTCAGTGTTCGCTCCAGGAACAGCTGAACTTAGCTTACATACATTTACAACACAGCCACACATTTAGCAATCCGTGCAATGGCATGTCTTGGTAGAGACTTGTAGAACACCAAAAAGGTTGTTCAGACAGGATCATTTTCACCATAGATTTTGTTTTCGCAAGGGAAACACAGATGTGCATCAATAACTGCCTGATTTAAGTATTGATTAGTACATTAAGGAAATATGATATGTACATTTTTGACAGCAAACCGCATTTGTTTAAATTTGGTTTAGATGTTAATGAATTTGGGACCAACACTGAGAAGAAGGTTTCCAGCCCTGTTAGATGGTCCAACAAGCATTGAGGTTGACTCATAATGGACCTTATCTTTGGGAGGATGTATTTTTATCAAACATGCAGAATGATGGTGGGATTATAATTTACGACACATATACATCCTTGAATGTGGTACACCGACATGGAATGCAGCTTTGTTAACATGATGAGTCCCAGATCTACCATCTCAGTCCACACATGATCAAGCCACTCACCTTTGCTGCTCTGTTTCTTGGGTTGTTTAGATTTATTTCTGAAGCGGAGACCGCTGCTTTTCTTTGGGACTTCCTCTATCCCCTGCTCACTGTCTCCCTCCATCCTATCCTCCCTAGGCCTGCTGGGAAGATTCTCAATGTTCAGCCCAGACGTAGGCTCCTCTCTGGGGGCTGCCTCAGCTGCAGGAGGCTGTGCGGGGGCAGCAGAGCTGGTGCTGGGCTCTACAAGGTCCACAGAATCCTAAAGGGAGAAAATATGTATTAAAAAAAAATAATATGAAAAGTACTCTAATGCCTTTAAAACCAACATTACAAAATAACATCCAATATCATGTATTGGCACCAACCTTCTCACTTGGGTCCAGCTCAGTGATCTCCAGGTTCTCCAGGGTGGATGTGGAGCTCACTCGGCCCTCCTCCTTGTCCTCCTCTTCTGCTCTCCCCTCCTTCCTCCTTCCATCTTCATCTCCTTCTCTCGTTTTTCCTTCTTCCTTACAGCTCTCTGGTGAGGGGCTCTGCTCCTCCAGGGGGCCTTCATGGTCCCACAGGCCGTACCGCTACACACACACAGGAATTATATTGAGCACTTCTGTTGGAGACAGGTCTACCAAATCCTTTCTCATGTAAAGCTACATTAAGCATCTTGACAGATGAACACTAGAAACATCGGTCTGAGCACAATTTTACACATTATACTAAACTAAACACTAGGGCTAATTAGATCTACCTACAAGAACATTGCTGTTCCTCATCATTAACTAATGAGTAGATTCTCAGTAGAAAATAAAAAGAACAGTATGCTTAAGACTCAGATTTCTACCTTCTTAGCAGTGTGGAAAGGATCAGTGTGCTGAAAGCATTAAGGTAATAACAATAATAGGGAAGGCTGTGGCTCAGTGGGTTACTGCTCAGTGGGTTAGTGTGGTGATCTTCGAATCAGGGGGTAGCAAGTTCGAGTCCCACTGCAGTCAGCATGTCGTTGTGTCCCTGAGACACTTTACCCCAAATTGCTCCTGTGGGGATTGTCCACAGTACTGAATGTGTGTAAGTCACTTTGGATAAAAGCGTCCAACAAGTGACATGTAATGTAATACAAATAAATGTCCTTTACACAGCGCTTTACACAGCGCTTTACACAGCGCTTTACACAGTGCTAAAAGACGCTTAAAGCTGCTAATAAAATAACGAGCTGCAGGAATCCCTTAGCCAGCCATTTTGCTACTGATATCAGTTTATGATATAATTTAAATAATAATTTAAAGTCTTCATTAATATCCCCGTATAGTGACATTGGGCTTAAAGAAATACTTTATATTTTGTTTCACGATGTCACAGGTGATATTGGTTAAAGCTAAACAGAGTAGGCCAATTCAAATCACATCCGCACTTCAGTCATGATATTGATAAATAAGCTACAGCTGGAAACATAAAACAAAAACATAAAATTAAATGACAAGCCTGCTTTGATTAATTCTGTCACCATTGTAAACTGTGTCCATCAGCTGTATCTAAAGTGCATTCTGCCACACAGTTCTTAAGGGTTGAGCAGCAAGAGGAAACTGTCCTAACTGTAACATGTACAAGTGGGGATATTTTGAAAAGTTGAAGGTGGCCAGTTATGCCCATGTGGTTTTCCCCTGTACCACAGCTGTAACACCGCTGTAAAGACTGACCATGAGCAGGGAGCGGTGGAAGAACAGCGCCAGCAGCTGCAGCAGATCGTATTTGATGTAGTTGTCGGTCTTCTCCAGGCCCAGGATGCAGGGAGGGAAGAACGGCTTGTCTTCATTCAGAGTCATCTCATACACACTGTTCCACGGGAAGAATCCAAACTGGAACAGGTACTTCACCACCACCATCACCTGGAGACAGAACAGCATGGCAACACCCGTCAGAGCATCAGTAACCATGGTGACCCCATCACAGCTGTGAGAAGATGTCATAACACTCCCAGTAACTGACTTATCACCAGTAATATTAAAACACTGTACTGTGATGCTATCAATGAACGATAAGGAGATCAAGCGTATGGTTGGGTCTGCCTTTTATCATGTCAGAGCAGGCGGTCCTAAAAACAAATCTTCATGTATTATAAAGTCTAACTTCTTATTTCATTGTCAATACGGCAAAATGTCTTATTTATAAATCACATATCTATTTTGAGTGTTGTCAAAATATAGACACAACTAAAACACCAAACACTTAAAACCTTATCAATTCAGCTAAAATTAATGACTATTTTTAAGCTGTCCAAACTTGTATTTTTGGTCAGTTGGATGCAGAAAAAAAAGCTGTAAACGGAGCATTGGAAAGTATATTAAATGATAAGTTGAAGTGTTAGAATTAATTTGTAGTAGTGTTTGTGTCCAACTGATAAATATCATTTCAATACTCTCTTTACCTTTTTTTTTACTCCACCGATTCCTGAAAATAATCTGTCTCTCTTTAGCTTCTATTGTTCCACTATGTTGAACTATTACTCATCATGTTTTAAATGTGAAGCAGGTTAAGTGGAATCTGACGGAGCTTTTTGATTGAAAACAGCCGTCTGCTGCTTCTAGAAACGATTCAAGCGAAACAGAAGAAAAACAGTAGAGTTGTGCTGCCAGATAGCTCAGGGATTGGAGGCTCATATGAGGCGTTCACTGCCAGCATGTCATCCCTTCTCTCTCCCTTTTTCATCACTGTCTTGACTCAAGGCACAAACACTAGAGTTGTGGGCGATTAAACCCAAACAGAGGAAGGGGCAGGATTTGAACCTAGGTTTTTGATAAGAAAGCATGTGTTGCTGACACTGCCGTTTGGAACCACACAGTGGCACTGCTGTTGTTGCAGCACATGACTCACTCACTCAGAAGCACGTGCCCTCTTAAACCAAAAAAAGGGCTAAAAGGCAATAAATATGTCAGTAGAGCTGAGCAATTGGAGCTAATCCACCGTGAGATATTTGACATCAATTGGTGGATCTTGGGTGACTCCAAAAGTGTGTTTGTTTTTAATATTACAGTTGTATTTTGCACCTCGGGGTAACTGATGCTTTGGGATTGTTTTTACTCAGGTAGTAAAACAAATCAACAGAATTCCCCAGTTTCCCTTCAAGAGTTCTAATAATGAACTTTACTTTCTGGAGTGCATCTCCTCACCTCTGTGTAGACTATGGCAGTCATCCAGAACCTCTTGGTGGGTCTGGGAACAGACAGCATGGCCCACAGGAACACCATGATGGGGAGGACCAGGGAGATGACCGAGGCGCTGACCCCGTTGTTCATCACGATGATGAGGTAGCAGACCAGCTCAGAGTTGGCAGCCAGCAGGTGGTAGAGGGCGAAGAGCAGCTGCAGCAGGCGGCTCTGAGTGTGGTAGAAGTCCCTGCTCTGCTTCAGCTCCTCGATGAAGAACTGCCTGCACAGAGGAGGGAACCAGGAGTAGGTATTCATTCATGATTGTACTCATCACCAGTCTTACAGAATCAGGTTTATTGTTATTAAACAACAACTTACTATTTTAAGACAATTATACTATTAAAATATAGCAATATTTACATGAAATATAGATGAAATATATATATATATATATATACCTGTAAACATGTAATAGAATAAAATAAGTGCAGTAAGTGGAAAGCTGTGCAGATGTAAAAGTTAGCTTTGTGTACCATGTGCACAATTCCAATATCTAATAAAACCAAAATCCAGAGTTATCAAGTAAAACAAAAGTTCAAAAATAACATAATTTTCTATGAACACATTTACTATGCAAATATTGTGGTATTACTGCTGCGATAGACGCATAAGAAACCTCTGAAACCACAGTTAGTCTTCTTTAGTCATGAGGGGTAATTACTTTTTTAGTGATTTCTATCGTTTAGTATACATATATTAACATATTCAACCATTAGACCTTATACATATTTTTATTAGGGTTGTTATTGTTAATGCATAAACGCTTGTGGTTAATCTGGAAACCTTAAGGCGTAAAAAAAAACAATTAATGCAAAAATATGCACATTATCAAGATTGAGTCCAACTTCCTACTGCAACTGCAGCGTGGATGTTTTCCATAATTTGCATGGCAGTGAAAAGAGAAAGAAATGTGAGAAAAGTCACATGTATTATCCCTCACAATATACAAGTAAATACTAGTCTTTTAAACTATTACTTTGATAACAGGAAAACATTTTTTTAATCGATTGACACCACTCATTTTTATTTTACATTGCCCTTTTTCCTGTTATGAATCATTTGAGTAGGCCTTAAGTCAAACTAGGAAGATAGGAACAGCTGGGATGTTTATCTTAAGGTGGCATCTTTGTTTTTGGATCAGAAGATGTTTTGACTAGAGGCAGATATGTTTATGAGTCTAAGAATCAGTTACATTTGCAGTCCAACAAGAATTTGGCAGAATAGATTGTGGAACACAGAGTGACTGCATACTTGTATTCACTTGTATCGTTCATCTGCCGTTTCCCTTGGCCAAGCTTTGATTAAACCTTCAGTATTGTTAGATATTAGTCCCATCTTCCAGAAGCCTCTTTGTTTTCCAGTCATATTGCTCAAAACTGAATTTCCATCCCTGAGCTCCTACCTGTCTCCCAGCAGCTCGCTGGCTGTTCTCGAGTGTCTGTTCTGTTGTTTGCTCTCCACTGGCATCAGCTCCGTGTTGCTGGAGGGGGGGTCTGGAGTCAACTGGTCCCCAGAGCTGTTGAGCCCGGGCCTGGGGGTGGAGCGGCCCGTCACCGCCCTGCTGTCCACCTCCAGGCAGCTGATTCAACACACACACGTACACACACACATTATGGATACAGAAAAAATGTGGGAATCCAACTGTCTAGAGGGGTGGAATTCAGATACTTGAGTAAAATAACTAATACATCAATGTGATAATACTCCATTACAAGGGAAATTCTCACAATCTCTTAGTAAAATTGGAAAAAAATGTATTTATTCTGCAGAAAATTCCTCTTAATAATTACACATATATAATCATATATTACATACAAAGTGTTCATATTTTTGTCTCAATCACCACTTTACTGATGTAGATAAACAAAGCTCTGATACACAAACGATGCAAGTTTACCACTTTCTTTCTTAACTTTTCTAAGTATTTTGGATAATTGCACCTTGTGTATCTTAAACAGTTATTGCACCGGTTTATGTCAAAATAAATATATTGTAAATATATATATATTTTTTTTAAATGTAGCGGCAGAAAGGTATAAAGTAGCGTTAAATGGAAATACTCAAGTTACTTTAAAATTGTACTTAACTACAGTACTTGGTTAAGTGTGCTTTAGTTACTAAGTGTCACTAATATGTTATAAAGAGCCTCACCAGTAGTGACACTGAACATGTTAACAGAATAAAGACAGGCTCTCATTACATCACCTGTTTTTCAGGTCTCAGGCTCGAAAATGACACTTCCAGAACAAATGACCATAACTACACTTGTAAAAAAGGGGAAAATTAATAATCTTTTTTCTCAAAGTAATGATAAACCTGTGAGTTGGATGTAGAAAAGTCAGAATCAATATAGATGTTTTTTATTTTAAAGAAAATTCAGATTGAACATTGATTGTGTCCGTCCAAAGAAAAACCATTCCTTATAGTGGAAACTACCCTTGGATGATGGGATCGAAGACTAAAAGCTTTAGGAATCCAAATTATAACATAATAAGTACCCTGTATCAAGATTGATGCAAAACAAGTGACATTTGACCTTTTTAGAGAGGCTTAGCACAAAAAACTCCACCTCTGTCATTTGGGCTGATCTGGGCGTATTTGCCGTTTTTCTGGAACCCATTGGTCGATATTGATGATTGACATCTCTTTTGAACCGTTAGAGCCAATAGAATCGAAGGGGAATTTCCACATACACACACACGTTACCATTGAGAAGTGAGAGCTATGCGCACGCAGTTTTCCCAAAGCGAAACCTATCTTACGCTCTGAAATCTGAAAATGTAAAACTAGGTTTATTGCTGATGGATTATCAGAAATCATTTCAAAGTGACACAGATACATTGGATTAACCTATGGATTAACCTTCAGCAGCGTTGTTATCGTTTTAACGCCATTGAACACAACTTTTGATCAGAATAAGAGCTAAGGTAAGAAATGTGCAGTGTTTGCTACCTAATGCCACGTGTTGTGATGTCTGTTTTTGTTTCCCAGGTCGCGAGTTTTGATCATGGAGTGATGATACTGATACCTATCTAATCTGTGTATTCTCACGATGCTAATCGATTGGTTGGATTTGCATTTACGATAAGCAATAAGGGTTTTATACCGTGAGTTCTGTGCTAACGGTGTTAGCATTTTTTCGCTCAGGGCTAATTCAGAGGCTCAGCGTTAGTCTTGTGTTTTTTTTTGCTAAAAATAGTTCATATCATCAGTTAGCTGAGTTTCTTCCCGTTACATGGATATGACACATTCATAGTTTATTAAAGAAGCCCTCAGACACTGTTGCTTGCAGATGAGGTGTGGTGTCTCACCCATTTGTGGATTGTGAATAAAAGACACCGTGACACACTCTTCTTCCACACTCACCTGTATCTGGGGAAGTCTGGATCGCTCTCATCCAGGCAGGTCTCCAGAGTGGGACTCTCACTGTCCTGAGAGAGCTGCTCCTCTGTGGAGTCTTCTGTGGCGTTATGCTGTGGAGGGAGACACACCTGAGTGAGTGTATGCGCTGAATGTGTAACTCTAAATGTATGTGATTGGCTGTTGTGTGTACCTGCTGTATCTTGTGTATGATGAAGTAGCGCTCGTTGCACAGGACAGTGGATGTCTCTCTGTACTGTTTGGTCAGCAGGTTCAGCCACTGAGTCAGCCCGTCCACCATGGCCAGAACGACGGCCAATAGGAAGCGCAGGATGTCCAGGATCCTCTGAACCATCTCCCCGTGACCTGTAGCGCCCGGACAGAGACGAGCTGTGATTGACTGTGGATTAAACTTCTGAGAAACCTCATTTTTTGTGTAGGTTTATTTTCATATATTGAGTAGATATAGTGGATACAGCGAGTTATTTTTTTTAATGAACTGTATGTAGAGAAAATATATGCAGAGCAGTCCAAATATCATCACATTTCTACTAGTTCTGTCTTGTTTTATAATGTATAATGAACCTGCTCCTGTTATCATTTCGAATTTTGAACACTAGAACCAGTGTAGTAGAAAAGCCCTTTTCTTGTTTTCTGTGGAGCCCTGATCCTCCCGTTCTTCAGATGATGGGAGCTCAGGTCTGAAGCTTTTGTTCTTTGCTTGTTCTTTTTTGGTAAGTGGAGTTTAGGGTTCATTTAGTTAAGTAATAATTTTTATTTATTGTTTTTGCCATTGCTCATTGTTCTGAAGTTAAATAAATTGCTGAACTGGATTACCTTTGTGCTACTGACTTTGCTTCTTAGTGTTTAGGTTCTCTTAACCCAGACACATAATACATGAGATCTATTCAATAGGATGTGCTGTTGCATGTTTGAACTTGTATCTATGTACTGTCTTATTATTATTATTATTATGGGTAATCATACATAATAAAGTCTAGAATCTGAACCAATTATCTCTTAAGTACTATAAACAGGAAGCCATTCATGTAATACACACTGTCAAAACATGTTGTGAGGGTGAAAGGTTGAGGAAGAAAAACAAATGTGAACCTACCAGACTGCTGTTCCTCTGGCTCCTCCTCCTCCTGAAGGCAAGGGTCCTCAAACACATCACTGTCTCCACAACCTACACTCACACATACAAACAAATGTGGGAGGCTGAAATCATGCTGGCTAAAGAGGAATTATTCCTGAGTATTTCTAAAGGGAAATTCCACTCCTCTCACAGTACAAGTTGAATTTCTGGAAGAAGTTCTGTCCTGCACAGTGACCCTATGATTAAGAAAAGCCTTATGTGCATATAGGTTAGATTTCACTTTATTGTCATTGCACCATTTGTTTTCTCAGTATAACATTAAGCCGTCTTTGGCTCTTTTCAGCTGTAATAATGTACATTGCCCCTCTGTGGGACTAATAAAGGTATTCTGATTCTGATAAATACTGAGTTGCAGTTGCTAACCTAGTTCTAACCATAGGTGCAAGAACTGTGGTGCCTGGTGAGCGTTCTTGACCTGGTTTTATATGTTGGTACAGGAGAGGTCCTTCATGATCTGGCCACCCAAATATTTCTCTTCTCTTTTAGATATCTTTTTGGGCCAGAGGGTGCCTGGAAGTTCAGCAAGCGGGATTCAAACCTGCATACTTGGCTGCGAGCTCTTAACACTAAGCTATCTGGCGGCCCGGCACCCAGAAGTTTCTAACTGGCAACACGCGCATGCCTTTGGTCTTTATTACATCTCAGTGGGCTCTTTGGTTATGTTGTTGTTGAGAGCCACGTCCTGGACTCATCTTTCTTGTTATTGAGGTCAAACTTTGTGTTGTCTGCAAATGTAAAAATTGTATTGGAACACTGTACAGGGGGGCAGTCATAGGTGAAAAGGGAATAGGCGAAAGGACCAAGTACAAAGCCTGAGGGACACCAAATTCCGTGGACATGGAAGTGCAGCCTCAAGTAACAGAGGGAAGTCTTTAAACAAAAATCTCTAAGCTGAGAGATCAGTTTGGACGGGATGATGGTGTTGAAGGCTAAACTAAAGTTGATAAACAGCATTCTCACATCAATCAATCAATGTTTATTTATATAGCCCAATATCACAAATGTTACATTTGTCTCAGTGGACTTTACAGTTTGTACAGAATATCAATAAGACAATACGACACCTTCTTTCCTTGGACCCAAAGAAACCCCACAGATAATGGGGAAAAATTGAACACGCAACATGCGTGTTGCTGTCCAGTTGTCATTGACTGAATGTATCGAGAATCGTCTGTCCCCTTCCTTTTTTCCCAGGTTATCAAACATCAGTCATAAAAGTTGGGATAGTTAAACTAAGTGACCTTAACTATGTCACTAAAAGGATGAAGTTATAGTTCAGGTAAATCTTTGGGGACTTGGCTTGAGAATATTAACATGTTACAACTCATACTGAGTGTAGCCCCTCAAGCTACACAATAATGTGGACTTTCTAGGTGTGTTTTTTTTCAATCTACATTACAGGGTTTACAACGAATTGCATGTTGTAGTCCCTTTATACTACACAAGAACAAACCATAAACAATGTTTGCCACAGGGCGGTAGTTAATGAGACCCTGCAGGTACAGGGATGATGGTGTGTGTCTGGATCAGATAGGAACACTCCTGTGATAGTGATACGGTATGTTGAAAATGTGTGTGACTTCATCAGCTGCTGGTTGTTCATGTAAACAGCAAGAGATTTCATCATGCCCAGCAGCTTTACTAATTTTCCCTCTCAGAAGGAATCTTCTCATTCCCTGCACTCAGTCTTCTGCTGACATGTTGGGGTGCTTTTGCTTTTGTAGTCTGTGATCACCACATCAGCAAAGATGCACAATGTCACTGTTGGTCCAGACTGGTCTGAAGATTGTTGTGGTTCTTCTGGGTGGCAGAATCACCAGTCTGTGCACCTAAAACCTTCCCATAGAGCTGCTGTAGCTTAATGTGGTCACATTTTAACCTTTTATTCTGATGGTTTGACCCTTACTATCAGCTGGGAGTAAAGACAGCAGTAGCAAGGAGATATGTCCTGACGTGTGGATGGGGAAGGGCTTTGTAGCTGATAGGAACATTAGTTTAAACATGTTCCCCCTGATTGAGGTGTGGAATTGCTCTCGTAATTAAGGCAAAGAGTCCTAAAATCCTTACAAAAACAGCATCCGGTTGCCGTCTCATTATGACTTCTAATGAACTCAGAATTCCTGTAGTGCACTTTTGAATTTGCATAAGTAGGAATGTAATGGCAAATAAATTGGCAATGGCAACATATAATAACATACTGTAGCAAAGGTTTATGGGACCAGCTGACAACACCATGGTAACAAAACATGTGTAAGAATATCTCACCTATGGCAGTGAAAGCCTCCTGCTGTGAATCTACTCTCCCTTCTCTCTCCTTCTCTTTCCTCTCGATCCTTTTCAGCTGTCTCTGGTTTCTCTGCCGTTCTCTCAGAGCGGTCTTCACATTGCTCACCCACGCCTTGTACGCTAACTGAGGGAAGAAACAGAAACATCAGAAAATTAGACTCTACAATGTTACTGCTGAAACTTTCCATGCATAATGACAAATGTGTCCCTGTACTTGGATTTCTCTTTTATGGTTATTTGTAAATCAGTTTTGTATCTGACCTGAGAGGCAGTCTGTTTCTGAGGCTTCTGTTCTTCAGACTCCTCTTCATCCTCACTGTCTGACTCAAACAGGTAGTACTCTCCTGAGTGGAGCACTGTGACAAGAACAAACACATTACAGTCTCTCTTACAGTATACTTGATGCCTCATTTGGGTTATCAGCAGCGCATCCTGTTTTTAATCAAAGATAAAAAGTGTTTGCATCACCTGAAGCATGGTCCATCCACGGCTGGTGCCACTTCTTCTTCCTGGAACCCCTCTTGCCTCTCTTGGCCTCTGGAGGGGAACAAGAGAAGGTTAAGATGGGAGGAAGAGGATTCATTCACACGACAAACCTGATAATGGTTCTGCTAATCAGAGTTTTAAAAACATTCATTTGGGTTTCGGTGGAGGTGAATGCCAAAAGATCGTTAAAATGGTTTATCTTTATGTAAACAATGAATGTGCCCAGGAGATTCCATTATATTATTATTGCGTTCATGCCATGTCTGAATAGAGCCACATGTGAGTAGAGTTGATTTTATTGCATACAACCAAAACTAACAGACATCCGGTGGGGGGCTGGTTCCCTGGGCAAGACTCTTCACCTCAAATGGCTCCTGTGGGGATTGCCCACAGTACGGAATGTATGCAAGTCGCTTTGGATAAAAGCGTCTAACAAATGACATGTCATGTAAAAGATGTAATGGTACAGAAAAAATGTAATGGTAAAGAGGTCGGATCATTTTTCATTAAAATGGCCATGAAAAAGTCTTACTAGAGATGACATGATTCAGGAACTTCTGTTGGTAAGGGCCCTTGCTAAAATGTTGATATTTTTGGACCAAAATCAAATCTCGTCTCCTGTACACCCTATCCAGGCGCCACACCTCGTCTATTCCAAACAAAGTATTTCAGTAAGCGTGAATGCTTCTTTGTGTGCTATGTGTGAAACTGACAATTGCAGTCTTGATTCTCCCCGGATACTGTCAGTAAGAAAAAGGCTTAGGTTTCGCAAGAACAACATAATGGGATTATAATAATATAACTTTGTTAACAGTGCAACTTTCAAAAACAAGGTTGCAGCATGCTTTATGATCAAACTAAACAGGTCCTCAGCAGGAATGTGAGTCTCAGCAAGCTGTGGGGTTCTTCTGCACTTTAATAGTTATACATTGATTCATATAGTTTTAAGTAAACACGTACATATATTATCATTAAAATATACTCTAGTAATAACAAGTGGTATGTGAAGGATGTGGTATATCAATGTGAAAACACTAAAGTTCAGTCCACTGTCACAACATTCCTCTATCCGCAGGCTTAGCTGGGTTCTGTGTTTCAAAGTCAAACTGACAAAACCCTGAGGTTGCAGCATCTGCAGATAAAAACAAGTTGACATACGGACAGGCCCAGAGATCTGTTTGGTTTCCTGATAGCTTCTAGTCGACCAGTAAACCTACCAGTAGTGTGACTCTCAGTAGAGTCTTCACTTGTTTTGTGTCCACCTTTGTACTTCTGCTGCTTGGAGCGAATCCTCTGCATCCTGAGAGGAGAGGACAGAAAGGGAAGGGCAGGAAACAGAATTCATTATATAATACATATGATCTGTGGCCCTAATGTAAAGCTACATCTTCCTGGTGTCAACTATGGTTTTCTTGCCACATCCAATCCACTAACTGAAAATGGTGGTGTTTTTTTGGCAGGCAGGTCTTAATAAAATATTTTTTAAGTTGACATTTTATTAAATTGGGCGCTACAAATGAATTGTGCAAAAACATTGAGACAAACTGATTGTCACATTCTTATTTATTAATGAATGTATAAACCTGTGGTATCTAATATGTGTTTCAGCACGATTTCTGCTTATGTGCAGAACTGTCTGAACATTCAAAACATACCCCACAAAAATCTACCTGATCGATTCCTCTGTTGTTATTGTAGTATCCCCTTCAGAACAAACTTAATCTCACAACCTTTTTGGCTTATTGTCTACTAACATTTTAACTTCACCATCTCCAATACAGTGCAGCTCACAGCCTCTTTCCTCAGCTTCAGTTAGAAGAATCCTGAAGTAGAGACAGTCCCTAACAGACCAAATCTGTATAAGCGCGGTGGAGCCAGGGAAACGACTCATTGCTAAACAATTCACATTTGTTACTTCAAGGCTGGATTATTGTAACTCTTTATTATCAGGGTGTACCAAGAAGTCAGTCAAGTCGCTTCAGCTGATTCAAAATGCTGCAGCTCGTGTACTAACCAGAGTTAGGAAAAGGGACCACATTACTCCTGTTCTGGCTGCCTTACACTGGCTCCCTATAGAACACAGGATAGAATTTAAAATTCTTCTTCTCGCCTTCAAAGCCCTTAATGGGCAGGCGCCATCTTACCTTAAAGAACTCATTATACCCTACTGTCTTACTAGGGCATTGCGTTCCAAGAATGCAGGGTTGTTGGTTGTTCCTAGAGTCTCTAAAAGTACAATGGGAGCCAGAGCCTTTTCTTATCAAGCTCCACATTTGTGGAATCAGCTTCCAGTTTGTGTTCGGGCGGCAGACACCCTATCCGTTTTTAAGAGTGCGCTTAAGACCTTCCTTTTTGATAAAGCTTATAGTTAGGGCTGATTAGATTCAGCCCCTAGTTTTGCTGATATAGGCTTAGTTTGTCGGGGGACATCTTACTTCTTCCTTCTCTCTGTCTATACCTGTGTACTCTCATGTTCCGATTAACCCAGCTTCCCCAAATGTCTTTCTTTTTGGTGTCTATATACGCCGGGATCCGGAGTCATGGATGATCCTGCGCTCCTCTGTCCTGGATCGCGAGCCCTGGATCTTGAGTCGTGGCTGTGGTCCTGGATCATAGGTCCTGGATGGATATCCTCGTGGATTCATCTTCCTATTATACACACATGCATTTCCAAACATTTGGACTACCTATGTTGCAAATGTATTATCTTTTCAATTTACACACGGCATCTATTGCACGTCTGTCCGTCCTGGGAGAGGGATCCCTCCTCTGTTGCTCTCCCTGAGGTTTCTCCCATGTTCCCTTTAAACTGTGGGTTTTCTTTGGAAGTTTTTCCTTGTACGATGTGAGGGTCTAAGGACAGAGGGTGTCGTATTGTCATACTGATATTCTGTACAAACTGTGAAGTCCACTGAGACAAATGTAACATTTGTGATATTGGGCTATATAAATAAACATTGATTGATTGATTGACAATGTGTTGATAACTGAGGGTTACAGTCTGTTTAGGTTACAGTAGCCTATGGACCTAACCAACACTAAGGCAATCACATCTTCCACGATCACAAATCAGAACAAAGATCAGGTGTCCATATGCTTTAAGCCAGACAACATATCAGCCAGAGCCTACAGCCATGCTAGCAAGTTAAGGGGATCTTTCAACCAACACCTACAACTTCAGCTGCACAGTAACATAAGGAACAATCAGAGGATCACCAAAGTCTGGGCGCCACAAATGTCTGTACAAAATAAATGTATTAAAAACAGGTGGACTGACGAACAATGCTAACAGAGCGTTCACCTGCAACCAGCCTTCTACTTTCTCTTTGGTCCACTGTTACAACGCCTCTCCTGAAACAATGTCCATCAGCTGCACTTACTGTAGTGTAACACTTACGATCTCTTGAGCTGTGACAGAGACTTCCTCTCAACCTGTTGGTGGAACTTGATGTTCTTCACGATGCTGGCTCTGAAGAGCTCGAACCCCCTGAAGAAAGAGACAGACGTCCCAGCATTTGGTGAGGCTAATGTGACATGTAGACAATTATTTGAATGGTTAATGAATCTTTGCAACTAATTAAAATCTGAATAATTCAGATCTGACTGTTTCATTTTTAGCAATGTCAATCAAGCCACTTTAAATCAATGTTGTTAACAATTATAACCCAAACAATTCAGAGTGGGGCGAATACTTTCTATTGGCACTTTGCATAAATTATACTATAGTATGTCACCTTTTTTGCGATCTGTGATAAAATATCATGCAATTATCTAGGTGACCCCTTCCTCACTCCCTCATCAGTCACTTCCTGGTGTTACCTGAAGGCCTGTTTGGCAGAGGCCTGCAGCTCTGCGGTCACATGCAGGAAGTAGAAACTGAGGAAGACCCTCCTCTGCAGCAGCAGGCACAGGAAGCAGATGCTGTCCCAGATGACGCCCGCCTCCTCCACCGGGAGGCTGCACGTCTCATCACTCACTGCTTTTGCTGTGGGGAGAAAACACACCATTACACATGTGGCTTTCTGCAGAACACTACTGTGTGTAACTGCCTCTGTCAGGTGGGACTTTCGGATATAATAGCATGTGAATGCAATGTTGTTACATAAAAGACAAGCTCATGAATACACAGTCAGAGTTTAAGCAACAACAGAACTGTCTAATGTTGATCCAGTTTAAGAATTAGAAGGAAAAGGGATTTATTTTTGTTATTAATTGTAATGTTTAATACTAAATCAATTGTCCTTTATTAACCAAGATAAAAACAATGAAACACAATGCAAGAATACATCCCCTATGTTAGCTTATCTAGATAATAGCCCAAGGAATAATATGAATAAAACACTTACGGTCATAGTATCCTTTGACCGTGCACACCAGGCTGAAGAGTTGAATCACCCAACAGAAGCTCTTCTGCATCTCAAACACGAACACACACGCCAGGATCTGAAACACACACAGAGAAAAGGAATATGACTGGAGAACTTCTATGCATCTTTAAGTTTGAGAAAAACAACTTTGAGTGGCAGTGTGAGCTAGAGCGGATGTGTGCAGATTCTTTAAGAGGATTCATCCACAGCGGGCACATGGACCTGATGACATCACTAGCCGGGCCACAAATAGTCAGAGGAATCGATGTACACGCCAAACGTGATAAGACATGATGAGCTGTATACTTACTGATAGCATGTTTTTAGAAATGATGACAGCCACGTTGTACATGATGAGACAGTCCCATAGGGTGAGGCGGGTCCTGGAGGACTTCACCAGCAGCCGGGACCCGAACAGCAGGAAGAAGAAGCAGGCCAGAAGGTAGCCCAGCCCGAACACAGAGATCCTGGTCGCCCCGGTGATGAACACCACAGACAGCACGAACCATAAGAGGTGGCGGAACACCAACACCTTTGCCATGTCCAGGTAACTCCTGGGGGGGGACAGGGAGAGACAACATTAATGTCCAACACATTTTAAGTCGATGACGCAACTTTAGATTACCAACATCTCTAATTTACAAATATTCACATTCATGTCAAGTTAATAGTGATTTGAACGACAGCTATCCAAGCCTTACATAATATCAACAACAGATTTAAGCTTGTGATAAATATGTTGGTATTATTCTGTGTACATGTTAGTTAATAAGAAATATAAAACTGCATTACAGAAATGACATGTATCCTTATCAGAGAGGCAGACAGACAGACAGAGTACCTGCAGTTGATGAAGTTGGGGGCGGGGTTGAACAGTCGCCCCTCCATGGGGTCGGGGTTGTCGGTGTTCTCTCCGGCCAGAACCATCCAGTCCTCCGTGGTCTCACACTCAAACACCTTCCACTGCTGAGACGCACACACCAGCAGCACAAAGTCCGCTGTGACACACACAACACATCATCATCATCATCATCATCATCATCATCATCATCATATTTCTGTCAGCAAAAACACCTTAATATTGCTCAATTAGAACACTTTAATAGTGTTGGTATGAGATACCTGGACTTTAGCTGTACTTTAGTGGCTCTTTTGTTAAATTGAGTATCATGAATCACAAATAGACCAGGACAGGGAAACCTGAGTCACTAAAGGCTTTAAATGTGAAGCATCTGTGCATGAGGTTTATTCACAGTAGCTTCACACCAATTAAATGGAATAAATAGCAACGTGGATGGGATGAGTTTAATCACAAACAGAATGACAGTGAAAAACATGGCTGCTGTACACTAAGATGTACACAACATAGATTGTATAAACTCAAACACACACCACTGACCTATGAGGTTTTTGGAGTTGGGCACGGTGTAGAAGTCGGGCAGATGGATCCATTTGATGAGAGCTGAGTTAATCAGCACTGGAGTGTTCCACCTCCACGGGTAGTCTGCAGAACAACACAGGAAACAGATAAGTAACGAACATTTGTTACACAATTCTACAGTTTTCCACAACTCTGCAATGAATGTCTACAGTACTTTACCTTTAGTAGAGTTCAATATGATGCCATGTTTCGCACAGCATTCATTAAATATGACATGATATTACTTTTGGAATGAATGAAACATTGATGTCTCCCTGCCAAGAAACTGAAACAAAGCCCTGCTAAAAAGAGAACCATTATTTTATTTTAATTATATGCATAAAAGCTAAAGTAATGTGCGCTTGATATACCAACATCATCTCCTGATCAGCTCAATTACTATATAACAGCAGACCAAACTGAAAAAGACACACACACACACTTTGCTAAACATTTTCTTATAACACAGTGTAATTTAAATAGCTCTAAACCTAGAACAGCTTTGTGGGTATTTTGGGGAGATATAGGGACTGGGAGCGTAAACATATTTATCTAAAAAAGGGACAGACAAGAATTTTCATGCAATATAGGCATAATGCTCCAGAAGGATGATTCACAGATGAAACACTCCCTCTGCGAAAAAGCTAGTGGAGCAGAGATTATCCAATAGGTGGGTCAGGACTTTAGCTATCCACAAACTTTGCAAATAAAACATATTTAATGTACTGGAGTGGTTACCATTAGATAGTATGGGGAACAGCTAATAGACTGGGACCACAGGGCACATTGGGTGCAGGAAAACTGGGCATATTATAATATATAATATCTCCATAAACAATATTGGTGTTACTCACAAACCGAACATTATTATAAGACACTGTTGCTGTGTATTGTAGAAGCTCTTATCTGGACATGGACTCACCCATACAGATGGCAGGTGGGATGCCCACACACAGCAGGTACTGGTAGATCATGAAGATGGACAGGAAGAGGCAGTATTTGGGCCAGATCCTGGCCATGGCTGCCCGCCGCCGCCTCACCAAGATGGCTACCAACCAGCAGCCGTGGATTATCACCAGGAAGTTCATCCGCTGGCCAATCACATTCACCGTCATCAGGAAGCAGATCTTTCAAAAGAGATCATTGTTATTTTACTACTTGATTGTTATTTTTTGCAGTTAAAACTTTATTGTTTGGAAATATTTTAGTGTTGTTTCCTTTATTTACTGTCTTTTTTTTTTTTTTAAATGATTTCAAAAAAACCCTGGTAAAGCAAGGAAGTGATCTCGAGCAGCTACACTTTACCTCTAATCCGAACTTGTAGAAGGTGTAGTTGATCAGGTACTTGAGGCAGGGGAGGATGCCCTGGTCCAGAGTGTCCCTGGTAGCGGGGGGGAACAGAGCGAGGACGATGGGGGGGGAGCGCTGGAGCTGACGGTAGTGATGGGCCTGGTGACGATACACTGTGGCCTCAAACACCAACAACATCAGCACTATCAGATGGTTCTGCAAAAGAGAAAATACAAATCAGTCAGGACACCAACTCAATCCTGAGTTCAAAAGAGAAGTGAAGGAAAACCCAAAAAAGATTTAGCACATTAGCAATACTGGTTCAAACGTCTCAAAGTCAGTGGGCTTTTTTACGTGATTACACCAGTCTGTACCCACAAACTGAAAGATTGACAATAAAGTTGACTTTGACTTATTGTTAGATGCATGAAATAAGGTATTTGGTTAACACACGCTGAAGAGATATTCACATTTTTGAATGAGACATAAAATACGTCACTAGATACCCCACTGGTGAATGTCCAGAGCTTTTTTGTGTCTTAAAAACAGCAGTTGCTAACAAGTAGCTGAATGAGACGACTAAACATCATTGTTAGCTTAGCGGTTGTGATGCAGCCCTGTGATTATGATGTCGTTTTCTATCCTAACGTTAGCTCATTAATCCGGTGTTAAAATGTGTACATGTGTTTGTCAAAGAGGAATAGTTTTTCTTTTGTCCAGCTCAAAACATAGACACTAAAACAGCACATTTACTCATCCTGTGTCCAGATACAACAGGGTGTCTTGAACATACCTTGCTGTATCCCAGAACAGTCACATCTTTCCTGATTCCAAACCATTTGGCTGGATCCACTGGGTTTTTATACAGGGAGGAGTTCATCATCTCCTCTGGCAGCAGGTTGGTTTCATTTGATAGAGGCTGTGAGGGAAAGAAACATGTATAAGCGGGAGAATCAACACCGTATAACCCCAGCTCCCACTGGATCACATTATTATCCAGTGATGAGTTCCTCTACAACACCTGCTGCCCCAGCTTGTGGGAGGAAACAATTTCTATCTATTTTGTTTTGTATTGAACATATCTAGTGCAGAGCTGTTTCTTGAACAATAAGCAGGGTTTAACTTTCAGCCTTGAGCTGAGCTGAGCAATGCTACAGTCCTGGCAGTCTCATAAGTCACATATCTGTGTAAGGTGACGGTCTATTGATAGATTATGACTGGATGATCAGAAACAATGATGATGATAGTGAGCACTTCTCCTTTGCCGAGATAATCCATCCCACCTCACAGGTGTGGCATATCAAGATGCTGATTAGACAGCATGATTATTGCACAGGTAGAATGCCTTAGAATGGCCACAATAAAAGGCCACTCTGAAACGTGCATTTTTGCTTTATTGGGGGGGGTCTGGGGGAGTCCGAAAACCAGGCAGTATCTGGTGTGAGGGGTAGGGGTAGGGTTAGGGTTAGGGTTAGGGTAATGTTGTGAATCGAGTGGCCCATGGTGGTGGTGGGGTTATGGTATGGGCAGGCGTATGTAATGGACGACAAACTCAGGCCACTCGATTCACAACATTACCCTAACCCTAACCCTACCCCTACCCCTCACACCAGATACTGCCTGGTTTTCGGACCCCCCCAGACCCCCCCAATAAAGCAAAAATGCACGTTTCAGAGTGTCCTTTTATTGTGGCCATTCTAAAGCACACCTGTGCAATAATCGTGCTGTCTAATCAGCATCTTGATATGCCACACCTGTGAGGTGGGATGGATTATCTCGGCAAAGGAGAAGTGCTCACTATCACAGATTTTTTCAGATTTTTGAACAATATTTGAGAGAAATGGTTATTTTGTGTATATAGAAAATGTTTTAGATCTTTGAGTTCATCTGATAAAAAATGGGAGCAAAAACAAAAGTGTTGCGTTTATATTTTTGTTCAGTGTAGTTAGCTTACAGTAGCTAAGCATCAACCTAGCACTGAAAGATGTTATGCTACAGTATTTCTGAGAAAAAGTCAGCTGAAATGGTGGCATAGTTGCCACTGCTTTACATGTCGACAGCATGTTTGAACGTATTTGCAGCAGTAAATGTGGCTGTTTGGCCACTGACGTTGCCATAACAACACCTGAATTTAAATGTGCAACCTCTTTTTGTGACAGATTTTTGCAAGAAATTATAATTCTTCTGAATTATATTCCTATTGACAGCTAGTTTCTATGTGAACATTATGAGATGGACAGCCAGAGAGAATACATGAAAAACAGTTATGAAATACTATATGACAAAAGAATACAGTTTAAGTGATTTGTAAAATATCCATAAAGAAAAATCTGCTTACAGTTCTGTTTCATATGGGTGTTGAGAGATGTATCCATAGATCTCTTAATTTTGCTCTCAAAGTGCACCAGATTGATGCTTTTAACTTCAATATTTAAAAAAAAAAATCCCTGAACGCCCCTAGAGGAGGTGAGGACCCCCTTAGAGTAGGTGAGGACCCCCCTAGAGGAGGTTAGGTCCACGGTGTTTACATGCTTATGCTAACATCATAAGACAAAAGTTGGTTCCGTGTTTTGTGTAGTGAGAACGCGCTAGAGTGAGGGGGGCCCCCAAGCCAAAGCTCGCTTAGGGCCCCCAAAAGTCTAGGGCCGGCCCTTCACACAGTTCGTATTTAGTCTCCTGATTTTTAAATGGGAATTCAATTATTTGAGTGTTCCCAAAGCCCCGGTGTTCTGCAGTTTGTGTGGGCCTACTGTACTGTTGCACTGTTTATGCTGTAGAAACTATGTCCAGGACAAGGTATTTGGAAGTTTTGGAAGATTCATAGCTAACCACACTGAAGATTATGGATTATCTCATATTTGTAAGCCTCAATGTGTCCTTCCCCCCCCCCCCCCTTCTAACATCACCAGAAGTCATAATTTAAGGGGTCATTTCTCACATTTTCTGGTTTTTGGGTGCAAAATCTATTGAAGTCAGAATTTATTCCAGAACTCTTTATCCTGGATATCTCACAGGTGTCTGTGCAGTTAAATCCTATCTAGTGTTGGACCTGCATTCAGCTCTGCCCTGAACTAATTCATAAGAATTTGAAGCTTTTAGAGTATTTTTGTTTTTGAACCTTGTATCTTTCCTTTTAAGATACTTTTTCTCCTATCCTTTCTTGTGAATTCCATTAATTCTCTCTCCTCTGCAGCCAATCCGGCCTTTGGTGGTTCAGGTATCTTACTGTGGACTTTTACTGTATAGACCGTCTGAATAGAATAGCACCCGACAACTAGTAAGCAAAACATCTTTGTAGCAAGACTTTCAGTTTGACCACAAGAATAACCTAGGCCTGGTTCAAACTCAGCGCTACATTGTCAATTATGTTCTAATAAAGCTTATCTTTATGTGTTGCGTATGTGAGAGGCAGACACTTCCACTTGATCTTAGTTGTTAATGGAGAAATATGGTACTCTTTAAACACATACAGATTTGTAAGACTGTAAGTAAGTCTGAAACCAAAGAGAGATGCTCACCAGGCTGCAGTTACTGGAGTACTCTGCTGGGTTGACCACACTGAGCTGGTACAGCATCTTGCACATGATGATGACACACACCCAGGCTGTGGACAGACATGAGGCCATGGGCCCGAAGCGAGAGAAGGGCATGGCCAGGGACCAGAGCACCACCAGGACCAGGTTCATCACCGAGGGCTGCACAAAGAGAACACAAACACTTCAGTTGTATTATGGAAAACATATAGATCTGTGCAGATCATTCATCTCTGAGGCTCTGTGTTCCGGATACAGTGCTTTCATAACTCATTCACATCCTTTACAAGTTGCTCATCCAAAGGCAAGATTACAGTTGTACTTATTATGTTATCCCTTACATTTTTCTCAAGTGCTATACTCAAGTCAAATGTTGAAATACTTTTTGCTACTTTATACCTCCATTCCACATTTTGGAAGCAACATTTTTTACTTTCAGTCTGCTACATTTAACTGAAATCTAATTATAGATTCAGATTATTAGCCAATACAAAATGTAAATCAACTAATAAATAAACTGGTATATAATTATAGGTTAAGATATCAAGCAGCAGCTCCACCTTTACCAGCTGTGATGAACACATTCATAATTGAGTGTACATGATTCAGAAATCAGCAGACAATTGTTTTACTTTTGGAATGTTATGTACATTTTGTTGCCAATACTTATGTACTTTAACTAAGTAAGGTTTTGAATGCAGGAATTTCAAGTTTGTACTGCTGCTTTACTCAGGGAAAAGTCTGAGTACATTTCCCACCACAGGTTGTAACATATGTTGACTGGATGACTCATATAGAAAAACAAAACATTGATTAAAGTGTGCATGTTAAGAAGATAAAGAGGTATCTGATTTTCTACACTGTTTTATTAATGTCTTTCTCTCTTAGATGTTACCTCCTCCAGGGACACCCACACAGAGAAGAAGGCCACCGTCTTGAAGATGTGGAGCTCCAGGAGCCTCCAGATGAACACTTGCACTTTGGTGAGGTTGTCAGAGAACCTTCTGGACAGAACCAGTATCCTGTCCATCACCAGACCCCACTTACTGGGGGTCAACTCCACTGAGAGACAGAGAGAGGAGACTCAGAGACAGAGAGAGGAGACTCAGAGACAGAGAGAGGAGACTCAGAGACAGAGAGAGGAGACTGAGAGAGGAGGAGGATACATCAATGGAGGAGTCCATGACAGATTTAGACACCATCAAAAGTCAATTTTTTATTTATCACTTTTTATTTGATTCCCAAGCTTTATTTGACTACAACTAGATACAGTGAGCTGATGGATAGAATCTATGTTCAGATATTCAGGCTGTACTTATGTTCAAACTTGGTACATTTAATTAAATATTTGTGTCAAAAAGTTGCATTGTAATTGTAAGAAGAGCTTCTCTCACCTTCGTCTTCAGATTCCTCCTCCATGTTGGTCACCAGCTCCTCCTCTTCAAAGTCAGTCTGCTCAGTCCTCTCCACGCTCTTCTTCCTGGAGGAACATGCGATCATTAGTTTCTTTTAAAGTAAACATTTTAATTCCCAGGGAACACATGATGATGGGAAACTTGAGCATAAAAAGCAGAGGTATGAGCAGGGACGTGCACAGACATTTGGAGGGGCTATTGCTCTGGACTGGAAAAAGCCCCCCCCCCCCCAATAAAAAACACAAGACCTTTTGAAAATTGTAACTTGTTTTTAATGTAAAAGAAACCAAACGATTATTACATCAACTAAATTGAACAGTAATTCACATCTCATAACAAAATAAGCTAAGGCGACTACTTGCATTCGGTGACTTGATTTAAAAAATGAAAACCAGGGAAATTTTTTGTTTTGCGGTCCATATCTCATTAAAATATCTAATGTTAGTAACTATTAAAGACACAATGGGGACAATTCTGTTCTAATGTAGTTTGACCATTGTAACTGCTGTGCAGACATACTGATAAAATAGGGCCTCTAACTAATTACCTTTAAATAAACTCACAAATTAATTAAACCAGTTCAATACGCATTATTCTTATTCTTATCATTCTTTGTGAGCGCAGTAACGGTAAGGTATCTAATTACTTATTTATTTAGTATTCCATAACTTAATAACAGAGATGGTCAAACTGAAGTAGAGACATGGCAGAAATCCTACAATGAAGCAGGACATTGAACTGTTCACCCATGAGAGGGCGATCAAGAAAAGAGAGCGAGCGGCCCCGTTGAGAGAGTTTACAGATGAAAAGACACAGAAAGACAGAAGCTCAATAAGTAGGCTATATTTAGGTGTTTTTTTTGTAAATAACCGACGGTATCAAGAGGAAGTACAGTCCCCTGGTTTGTCCCTTATACCCTAACTGCCATGAGACAACTCAAAATCAAGTTTCCAAAATCCGACACTGAGGTGGTCTTAACGCACCGGCAAATGACAGTGCTGACAAAGTGTGTTTCCCGCAGCGAGACGCTACAATACTAATTGTGGGCTTATGTTGATTCGGCCACAACAGAAAAAATAAAAACAAACTCTCGCTCTCTCCAGAGGGGCAGGTCAGCCAAAAAGGCCAAACGGGCCGTTGCCCGGGCAACATTAGCCCGTACCTGTGCACGTCCCTGGATATGAGTGTAGATCTCCATCTGTTGCTGTGACAGGAATATGGTGACCACATTCAGTCTGTCACAGTGGCCATGAAAAGAGAACATGACGTTTGAAAGACTCAACTATGCTATTCAAATTCCTTGACATTCATTCATAACAAAAAACATTTTCTTTAAATTAAATCAAATGCTTTGTGTGTGATAACATTCATTGGAATAACTAAGACTATTTTTATGATCAAAATATTTTCAAAAAATTCAAAAATCTAAAGTAATTGATTATATGTATAATATGACCTCTGGTCTACCAAATTAATTTCACAATGCTTCGGTAAATGTTGCCATAAAGAAGGACAATTCTGTTGCTTTTTTTAGCTGGACATTTTTTTTTTCAAATACTATAGGCGCTTTCACACCGCAGTACTTTTCCCACAAAGGTTCATCAGAACTTAGTTCATGAGAACTCTTTAGTTCTCATGAACTAAGTACAGATCTCGTTCACACCAGTCTATGGTTCACACCGGAATAAGTCCCTGAGGGAGGATTAGGCAAATGAAGCCGCTGACGTCACTTCTTCTTCTTCTGCTTTGGGTTTACTGGCAGGCCGCAAACAACTTCACGGCGTATACTGCCACCCGAAGTCCCCGGCCGGAAGTCCCCGGAGTTGGGGACTGGCTTCAGTAGAAGCTGCTGGGAGTGCTGCTGAAGCCTTCCGAGTAAATCGCCAGAACGCCGACACCTCCTCATCTCCACCGCAACCATGTTTTATTTTGTGTTGCCATAAGTTAGTCTCTGCGTTTGTGCGCTGGGCTAATGCTAATGCTAATAATGCTAAGGCGAGGATAATAAAATGGCGGCTTCACAAAACCTTTCGGGAGTTTGCAATCAACAGGGACGGAAAAGGGGGTAAAAAGGTTCCCATGAACAAATGTTTGTTCCGGATTTTTTTGGTGTGAACGCAACATTTCGGAACTATATCGGAACTAAAGTGGGAAAAGTACTGCGGTGTGAAAGCGCCTTATGTTTGAGGTCTCAACTCCCTAGCTCCTCCTAATGTAATACTGCTTAAAATCTCATTTGCATCCCACACATATTATCAGTTTTATACAGAAGTAATTGGCAGAAGAAGAAAAGTCATTCACATGCTGATATGACGCAATGTGAGGAGTGTTTAGAGAGTGTTACTTGTGTATGGGTGTGATGTGCTCCAGGTCGGTGATCCTCATGAAGGGCTTGTGGAAGTAGTGCAGCTGCAGGATGCAGGCCAGCAGGAAGAAGCCAGGGATCAGAATACTGCTGAAAAGCTCAGAGAGAGCGAAGGTCTCCAGACCAACGGCTGCCAGCCTGAGGAAGGGGGGAGGTTACCATTATATACACTTATCACTTCAGTTTGAATTTGTATCTATCTTTGTCCTAAATGACTGTTTAGACAGCCTCCATTTGCTTTGTGGTGATGTCTGGTATGTTATAGGGCAGGGATCACCAACTACATTTGTCCAAGGGCCCAAATTATTCCTAGAGACACTTTCGGGGGCCAGCTATTTTTATATAGCCCTGAATTTTGAAGTTGTTGACCAGGGGGGGGGGACAGTACATGAGCACGCTCATGTACTGTCAAGTCGCGGGAGCCTCGTAGCGGGGGCTACTGCAGAGCGCATAAAGCAGACTCTTCACGCTAACGAAGGATCACTTCTTCTTCAGGGCAGGGAAGGCTACGCAGTACGCAGGCTACTGTCCCGCAGGCCGCAGCTGCTGCCTCTGTTGGATTCCGGTACTGCACATTACTCACGAGACGTTGTAAAAGAAAAATGAGTGGGGGGCGAACGCACTAACCACTTCGCCAGCGCCACAGCGCGTGCCGGATGAAAATGTCTGGCGTGCCAGATTTGGCCCGCGGGCCGCCAGTTGATGGTCACTGTTAAAGGGCATGTACACTTAAAAAATCGTTCTGCTTTCTATAAAATCACAAACTATAAATGAACGGCAGCAGAAAGCTTCTGCAGCTGAAAAAGACACGGGGAAATGGAAGCAGCAGTGTAGAGGAGTAAATAAGTCAGAGTCAATATACAAATGAGCGTTATGCATTTACATTTTTCGTATTCTAACCATCAATTGATTGAATCCGAGTAGATGTAATTCTGTAATATCTCATAATAATTCTGATGTTTTAAGGCCCTGATTTTGTTGCATTAAGAGAGAAATCACATAACGGGTGGTTATAATTATTGCAGGTGTGTTTGTTCAATAACACCACAGGGGACAGGAAGCTTTAGTTTGTAGACTTTCAACTTGTTGGAATTAATATATATCTCCCGTAGTGGTGTGCATTTAGTTTCGGTGCCTTTTATATATATAGTCCATCGAGAAAGAGACAGGAAACCTAAAGACCCTGACACGTACTGTTCCTCTGTGAAACCGGTGAAGTTTCTCCAGTATCCGGGGAAGTCTTCAAACTGGTAGGTGTAGATGGAGATCAGCACCAGCATGGTGTATGCCACCACCAGCCACCAGAAGATCTTCAGCAGACGCCTCCACAGGGAGTAGTACACCTGGGGAACAGGAACAAGTCACAAAAACACAATCACAACCAGTATCAGAAACCCTCTATTCACCCCAGAGCAGAAACAATTACAATGATACAGCAGAGGTGAACGTGTAAGTAGTGCGAGACAAAGTAGCTGCCAGTAATAACAAGATTACATTGTCATTTTGTTGTAAAGAACTACATATTGCACAACAGTGGGGTTAGTGTGAGTGTCTGTCTGTGATCCTACCTGGTAGAGGCACAGGCAGAGCAGGAACAGCAGCATGTAGATGATTTTATATCCAACAAGTTTCCCAGCGAAGGAGACCATGATGAACATCCCTCCACACACGTAGATCCAGTATTTGGCGTAACAGCTCATCACCATCCCTCCCAGAACCTTCAGAACCGACTCATTAGAGGACCCCTCCTCTGAAGGAGAACAGGAGGAAGGGGATTTAATACTCTGCATTCAAAATCTTACTTAAGTAAACACAAAAGAACTGGCATTACTTATGTGTTATCGCCCATTTCAGAATCATATATTTACAAGTTTATATTTTTAACCTATAACTATTTGACAATGTTTATATATGAGTTCATATATATAATATGTTATATTAGTTAGTAAACTGAATGTGTAACTAGTAACTTAAGCTGTCAGATAAATAAAATAAAAGCATACAATTAAAATACTCAGATTAAACTTTACTTGGTTAATAAACTTTATTATTTCTACCACTGGGGAGAGTGACAGTAAACACGGATTCACAAACATGTCTCTGCAGACTGGAAACATATTTCTTCATGTGTAGAAAGTTTGTGTATTTGTACAAAGCTAACTGGTTGATGGTGATGGTGGCACTAACAAAAGTCTACAGTCTATAAAACAGAGTTGTACATCTCGATTTGGTTAATCCTCTGATATAATAATGCTAGTGTAAGGGTTTTAATGAAGTAGGCGTTTATCCTGAAGCAAACTCTGACCTGCCGAGGGACTTTTATTCTTATTAATTTGGCTGAAATACCACATTGGATTTTTGGGGGCTTGTGTGTATACAGGGGGGGGGGGCTTGATATCGGTTAGGTTTAGGATTAGGGTTAGGCATGTGTTGGTTATGGTTAAGATTAGGATAAATCTCCAGGAAATGCATGTAGGTCAATGTAATGTCCCCTGAAGTGATGTATACATGGTGTGTGTGTGTGTGTGTGTGTGATTTATAGATGTCTGACCTCCTGTAGTGACCTCCTGAAGTGGCGTGGTCATTTTCCTCTTCCTGCTGAAGTTTTCCTTCACTGACTGACGCACCAGCAGCCAGAAGGTTAAAGTAAACAGGAGCTGGGGGGAGCCAAAGAAAAAGAGAGAGGGATGGAAAAACACAGAAAACACACGGAGAGCAAGAATACACTTCACTGTGTTTCTGAAAAGTGGAAAAAGCCAACCCTAACATTAAAATGAACCCTCCCTGCACTCAGCTGTTCAGAGCAGTACATTATCATAGAGAACACTAAGTATTCAACCAATATCATGGTGGTAACCGACCTGTGCATAACTTTCATTTTGGAGAATATTTACTGATCATGTATAAGAGCCTAATTAATAATAATAATAATAATAATAATATAATACATCTTATTTAAAGGCATTAATTGTGTTGTGTTAATCCTATTGTCAGTGTCTTGAAACTCACCTTGCTCCGGGCAAAAGGCTGAGCTGATGAACACCACCTGCCTATATATAGGTGCCTGGCTAATTGGACTGTGCCATTCCCCTCAAACCTTGAGGGGTGTATAAAGAGGCCACTACATTTAAGCCACACATCATTAGAGCCTTCTCTCCCCTGCACTCAACAATGGACTGGCCAGTAGTGCTGTAAATTCCTGCAGTGTGGAGATGAAGGCTGGGTGTGTGAGTTGCTCTTTGGAAGAAGAGTGACGTTTGTGTTTATACATTCATGCTCGATCCTAGATTGTATCTGTTTATATTATTAATAATACACCTTTTTTGTCCTCCTAATTAGTGTGAATGGTGTGCAACAGCATTCACACTATAGTTCTTCTGTTTCTTTAATCTTCTTCTTCTTCTTCTTCTTCTTCTTCTTCTTCTTCTTCTTCTTCTTCTTCTTCTTCTTCTTCTTCTTCTTCTTCTTCTTCTTCTTCTTCTTCTTCTTCTTCTTCTTCTTCTTCTTCTTCTTCTTCTTCTTCTTCTTCTTCTTCTTCTTCTTCTTCTTCTTCTTCTTCTTCTTCTTCTTCTTCTTACCAATATTTTGCCGTCGAATAACTTCAGCCTACTTTCAGCTACAGAAACCATTCAAATATCAAAAATATTCAGCCTTTTCAGCACATGATGGGAAACTTTCAACTTTTTCAAAATATGCTATACTTTTGAAATATTCAGCTTTTTAAACTCTTTTTTTTAACATGTAACTCAATGGGAGGAACCTTCAAATCCTCTTTTACCTACACCTTGCGCCAAATGCTTCTCCTTCCACATACTTTCAGCTAGACACTTCATTCCAACTTTAAAAAGATCACAGGACCTTCAGCTATTAAACTTGTGTTCAGATATTTTCTACACTTTTTGAGATATTTAACATTAGTGTGTATTGTGCCGCTCGTTAAGTCTAGAGTGCTTTGATCTCAAAACAGAGTGGAGGAGAGTCTGAAATTCGCCTTAAACATTTCTTTTAAACCTGCCATAAATCCCAAACCCTACACTCCTGAGACATAATTTTTCATGAAAAACATAGGAAAACCTCTCCTAGGTTGGAAAATAAAAAAAAGTAAGCAAAATAATTCAACAAAATGCCTCTTGAGGGCATGAAGAGACAAAAACGTTCAACATGTCTCCATTAAGGCCCATTGTAAATTCAGCCTGATCTTTCCTCAGAGCAGCAGCTGCACCCCTTTAGTAAATCTGCCAAAAAGGCCACATTATTGACCCGAAAGTGCACAAAAAGCAGACTCTGACGCTCCTCACGGTCCTGACATCCTCCATGCGTTGACATTTTTTTTCTCATTGTTTCTCATTCAGAACGATGGAAAGGCTCTCCTTTCACAGCACATCTCCATGGAAACCTTTGATCTCAGGGCTCACGTACACAGGTGTTTGATAACGTTGTCACCATGGTAACCTTCGATCTCTGGGCTTACACCAGTGGTTCTCAAAGTGGGGGGCGCGCCACCCCAGGGGGGCGCAGAGGCATGACAGGGGGGGTGCGAGAGACCAGGAGAAAAAATGGTTATTAAATTATTTTTTTTGAAAAGATTAAAAAAATAAATAAATCATATTTTGAAAAATTATTGATTCGAAAATAATATGATTCAGTACAGTACTATTACGTCTGGGTGTCTGTGTTTTATTAAAGCTCGGCTCTGTGTGTGTGTGGAACGAGCCATTTTGTGTGCGTGCGCGAGCGAGAGAGAGAGAGAGAGAGAGCGCACCGGTACCGGAGATCGTTGATGTTAGCTTCTGGTGCTAGCGAGCTACGCTAACGGATATAAGGAGTTTTTTCAACAACAAAGTGGAGGAGAGTCCTCTCCTGTCAGACTGAGAGGCTCAGTGAGCTAAAGGACTCTCTCAGTGTTATCTCAGTGGGTCTCAAACGTTTTGGTCACCATTAATATAAATAAATTAAAAACAGGTATGAAATACTATATGACATTAAAAAATGTATAAAGTTTAAAAGGGGAGTGATTTGTAAAATATCCATAAAGAAATAGTAAATCTGTTTACAGTTCTGTTTGATATGGGTTTTGAGAGATGTATCCATAGATCTCTTCATGTTGCTCTCAAAGTGCACCAGATTGATGCTTTTAACTTCAATATTTAAAAATAAATCTTCCCGGGGGAGCTTGCCCCTGGACCCCCCTATGTGAGGTCCACACACCACCTATACAAATAGCACTTTACCCCTGCTTACACCTATATGCCGTGAGCTGATTATCGAGCCTTCATTGTAACAGTCGCGGGTACGTTGTGTATTTACGTGGGGATCGTTGCAGTAGAACATTCCACTGTAGCGCCCGGTGCATTAATGGGAAACCCTAAATGTTAGAGCACCCTCTATGAAACGTCAAGCTACCCCACAGCACCCCCAAAATAAATCTCTGACGCCGATACTGAGCCTGACTATTTGTGTTGGGGGGGGCCCGACTTTTTTTTTTCTCCAAAGGGGGGGCCTGACAGAAAAGGTTTGAGAACCACTGGCTTACACACACGTTTGATAACGTTGTCACCTCAAAACACAAACACACAGGCTGGAGTTTAAAGACTGTCTCAGCCTATTATTTTCTGTCTGATGGAGACTTCATACTGACTTCAACACGTTCCACATATTTTATACATTATTGGTGACGTTTGGTTTTAGTTCAAAAGTTTGCAGTTAAAATATTCTGCTGCTTTTCAAAGTGTTTTTTCTTTCTTTTCTCTTCTTAATACACATCCATTCACTACTACTTACATTTAATATCTAACTCCATCAGCCTACTTTCAACTATAAACCATTCAACTATTAAATTATTCAGCTATTTCCAGACATTGAGGCTATACATTTTGTTGTTTATACCTTTTGTAAACCTTTTCTTTTAAATATTAAGCTTCTTCACTATTTTTCCTACTCTTCCAGTTTAACCTTCTGGGAACCGAGGAAAAATTATTAATATTAATATTTTTTATTTCCTACCTATTTCGGGTTAAAATAACATCTCGCAATTGAGACTTTTTTTATTTTATTTTATTTATAAATGTTACAGTATGTCCACTGTAGAGGACGTCGGGACCATTTTAGTTTGAAAAGACAGCCAAAATTAACAGATAGACTATGTAACGTATTATGGTTATAGAGTGATATTAATACAAGAATACATTCACCTTTATTTAAAACATAAATAAGTAATTGATCTGAACATTGCTGTTTATTTGGTCACTAAAAACTAGTTTGGTTTTTGGTGAATCTTTCCAGATCTTCAAAGACTTTGTAGTCAATGTAGTGGGAAAGTACCTCATTGACTCCAGTCAGCACGGGCTGTAGGGTCATCTTGACTAGTTTTATGGATGTTGTCTCCATTTGACCATGCTCACAGAAACAAAGCTTGCATTCCTGAGGCAACTCTCATTTTCTCATGGCTCCACTTAAAATAAAAACAACAATAAGACATACGTGCTACTCTTGGCCCACAGAGGGCCATGTCTTTCCAGCTCGTCCCTATCTGTCTCTATGTATCTATCTGTGCGCTCATGGAGCCTCCTGCATCTTCCCCCCCTTCTTCTTGACCCTCTTCTATCCCAGGTGTGAAAGCCTCATCTCTCTCATCATCTGAGAGCTCAAAATCTGAATCTCCCTGAACTTTCTGGTACAGAAAATGTCTGCTTCAGTTCCGTCTCCTGCAACAATATTGAGTCATTAAGTCCATGAAGATAGTCCTGACGTCCACTAGAATGGACATTTATAAAAGGGCTGTTATTTGAAAACTTTAATTATTTAATTGCTTTCAGAACTAATTACATAGTTCCTCACATGTTAATAAACAAGAATATATATGATTTTCATGGTAAAAATGACAATTATTCAACAATATTTGACTTCTCCTCCTGCTTCTATAAAATGTTGTTTTTGGTATGCCAGCCATTTTGGATGAAAAGAAAGAGGAACTTCCCAGAATGCAATTTTAACCAATGTCATATCACTGGAAAGAACAGGATGAAAAAAATTGGATGTCAAATGTTCAGCTTTAGAGCTAATTATCTCATCACACAGTGCTCTAAGGCAAGGGTTCCCAAAGTGGGGGTCCCCTCGGGGATGATAACAAAATAAAAATTGAAAATTAACAAAATAATTATTTTATTTTTTTATCAATTTTTTTATTTTTTATTATTAATAATAATAACGTGTGCATAGACCTTTTTCGGGGGCGGACTTGCCATGTGTATAATTTCCCCGCAATGAGGCTCCCCCTTTGACAATCCACTAGCGCAGTGTTTCTCAAACTTTTTCATACCAAGGACCAATTAACCAATAAAAAACACTCATGGACCAGCTGACTGCACAAATATCCAAAAACTATAGGCCTGCTTACCACTCCAACAGTATATAACAAATTAAAGCCTAATAATGACAGCTTAACCTTCTCTATATCGCCACGTTCACAGATGAAATCAACAATACATATACAACCACAGTTTATATAAGCATTTAGTTCAAATGCGATTTAAAATGCTCTCAGGTTTTACACCTCTTATGAAATGTAGACTGCATTTATTACGGAGTTTATGTCGAACAGACTCACAGATCGTTGGCTACTGAGAGAAATGCAAAATACACCGCATAGTAG
This sequence comes from Gymnodraco acuticeps, assembly GCF_902827175.1. Classification (NCBI taxonomy): domain Eukaryota; kingdom Metazoa; phylum Chordata; class Actinopteri; order Perciformes; family Bathydraconidae; genus Gymnodraco; species Gymnodraco acuticeps. The sequence goes on from NW_022989799.1 coordinate 1,470,123, forward strand.
CCTACGACACAAACCTCCGCTGTGGATTTTCAAAACAAAATACAGTAAAACTATGGTCGCAAGCCCAAGTTTAACTCTCTGAGGCCTGCATGGTCTGCCTACAAAACAAAAATAAAAAACGTTTATGCTGCCCCAACAACAGCCTCTGATCATCAACAGACTTCATGCAATGCTTCATCGGATGCATTTGTTAGCTTTATCTAACCCCTAACACATCTAAATCTACTTTTAGCATGTATAAATATTCATAAAATACATCCATTGTTTGTTCTATATGCTTCTTGAAATCCAAAAAAACCCATTGTTTTTCTAGAACAGATTACAAATTGCCTGAAAATGGTACAAACAAGTGGCAACATGTGTGACGAAGGTGTTGCGCTGGGCTATATCATGAAACTTAAGCTCGCTCCATTGCGGAGTTATTCCCGCGAGAGTGCGGAAAACTTAAATGAATTCACCCCCCCGTTGACAGGGGGTCGCCAGTCTCTGGCACTGTTATTTTGGGGGTCGCGGGCTGAAAAGTTTGGGAACCCCTGCTCTAAGGTGAGTGACTTTATACCAAGAACAGAGACTCTCCTGAACATTTTGATATGTAACACACGGGGTGCCACGTATAACAAGTACATTTAAAAGGTGATTTAAGGAGACTTCTAAAAAAGACTGAAGAGGGTTAATGCGCTGTTTTTGTATTACTATAATGAATGAATACATTAGGTGCATTCTTTATCACCATCTGCACCTGGCTCGCCGATAATAAATTATCATTACACCTGGGTAAAACAGAGTCCATTCTCTTCGGTTCGAAACATAATCTCAGCAAATCCGACGACTTCTCAGTTGCAGTGGGTGACATTATTGTCACAAGTAAAAGGTAATTACATACCTAGGATCTATCCTTGAGGCAAACCTCTCCTGTGACAAAATGGCATCCAATGTAATAAAAAAAGTAAATCAAAGAACTAGATTCCTATACCGGATCTCCTCTCTGGTAAACAACAACACCCTGAAAACTCTGGCAGGAGCACTCATTCAAGGGTACTATGCCTATGCTTGCACGTCATGGTACCATAGCACCTCCAAGGCGCTAAAAATAAAACTTCAAACATCGCAAAATAAACTGGTCAGACTACTGCTTGACCTTTCATCTAGAACCCACCTCACCTCTGCCCACTTTGACAACCTAGGATGGCTTAGAGTAGACGACAGAGTACAGCTACTTGCAATGGGCCTGGTCTACAAGATCCACTACACCTCTATGGTACCCATGTACATGTCAAAATTCTTCCCAAAGGTCAAGGAATACCATGATCATAACACCAGAGGGAGCTCCACAAATCATGTGAAACCCAAATTTGGCACAAAAAAGGGGGAATACATGTTTCGCAATTATGCCACATCAAGGTGGAACGCTCTTCCCACAACTGTAAAGGAAAGTAAAACTATACTTACCTTCAAAACCTCTCTTAAAGAGCACCTTCGGGGGAGAGCATTGCAAAACTGGCCCCGGTAATGGTACAAATCTCAACCTGTCGTTCAATGGACAGCTTCCCCCCCCCATCTATGTATATACTCACATTTTAGACTCTGTTACTAACTGTATATCTGTAGACTTGGTATGTCTTAAATGTCCGGTTAGGATGTATTAGAACGAAATCTAAAATGAAAATTGTAAATAAGCAATCTGTAAGTAAAAAACCACCTGTATGTAAATTGTAAATAAGCCATCTGTATGTCAAATATGTCTTATATGTCTTAAATGACATGATGAATTGGAAATGGGGGACCCTGATGTAAACAAAACGAAAGTCTTTCTCTGGTCTGCATCCCCTTAATAATTGTATGTTTTGAGCTGTACTGTACTGTACCCAATATACAAGCTGTTAATAAACTTTTCAATCAATCAATCAAAACCATCATGTTATAGTGATACAGTTAGTTTGTGTTGGTTTATTTGTTCAATACAGCCTATTTCGAGCACATACATTCGAATGCATTGATGTTGAAGTAGGCTACTTAGGCTACGTCAGTTCCAGAGTCTGGGAGCAGTGCAGCTATAAGCCCCAGCACTCATGGTGACGAGGCGTGGGGACAGATATTAGACCAGCAGAGGATGAGCGGACGGAACGAGAAGGTGTCCGCCAGGTAGGTGGGGGCCAGGTTGTGATACTAGGCCTATGCAATCTGATACTGAATATTATTTGGCACAACCGGGGATTGAACTTGTGATGTTTTGTCAACAAGACACATGCTGTAACTGAGCTGCTGACTGTGTGGAGTGAGGCCTTCACTAAGTGGCCCACAGGGCAAACACGCTGCAACGGCCCAAAGCACTTACATTAGGAGAAACACTTCAAAAACTGTGCAAATATAAAAACACATTTGTACCAACAGACATGAACATGAAGAAACATCTTGACCAACTTTATAACAAATGTGCAACGTTTCATTAAAGCGCTGCATAAATGAAATGCTGCAGGAGAAAAACACGTTTCATTTATGCAGCGCTTTATTTTAACGCTGCGCATGCGTTGTCAAGTTGGTGAAGATGTTTCTTTATTTCCATGTGTTTCAGTACATTTGTATTTTTATATTTGCATCGTTTTGCAGCTGCAGCGCATTTCTCCGGATTAGAGTCTTTTGTGCTGTTGTAGCATGTTTGCACCTGTCGGCCTCCGTACTTTACTGTCAATCAGTGATACAAATATCATACATAATCTCATAAAAAGTCACAACCTTATACTTCATCACCATCAAGTCAGTGACCAATCCCTCCTCTCCTCTTACCATGGCTCCCAGCCTCAGACAGGGGTACTGGGCTCGGTCCAGCCCCAGCTGGCGGAGGCTCATGGTGCCCATGGTGGTGGGCAGCTCCGGCTGCAGCTCCATGGCCCAGACGTACTGCAGGCAGCACAGAGCCAGGCCGTACAGCAGGATGAAGGGGGAGCAGAGGGTGGCCGCATGGCGCCTGCAGACACACAGCTCAGTGAATACAACATGTGAGAGGCGGCTCAGTCACAATGTAGCCGGTGAAATCTACACAACTAGGAAACTATACAAGTTAAAGGTGGGGTAGGTACATTTGTAGGGATGTAACGATATACCGACTATCGCGGTATCGCGGTAAATAAACGTCTCAATACCGTCGTAAATCTGGGGGGGGGGGGGGGGGGGGGGCGGTGTTATGTGCATGCACCTCGCGGGAGCGCACACAGCGTAAAGCAAAACCTCCCAGACATGTATTGATCTGTACGGCAAAGTACGGTTTGGAAACTATATAATTTCCTTTTGGAGGGCATGCATAACACGGCATAACACCAGAGCCTCGCTGCGGGGAAACGTTGGCGCTGTTCCGAGTTTGTTCTAATCTGTCAAAATGACAGACTGCTTTCAGATTTTTCCGTCATTGTTAGATAAAATATTCGGTTAACGCGACCACTGCTGTCCCAGCAACATCAGTACCAAGCGAGAGAGTTTTTTCCAGAGCAGGGGATATTGTAAATGCCCAAACATCCCAGCTTATAAATACCTGGAAATGTGGACATTCTCATATTCCTAAAGACCTGTCTGATGATGCTGAGTGAGTGTCTTAGTGAGTTTGAGTTGAGTTACTTGAAAAACTAAAGTGAAACTTGATTTATTTTATTGCAGGGTCTGATTATTAAATGTCCTTGTTTATTTGTGAGATGCAGTGGCACAAAGAAAATGCCTACTTTGTTTGGTGGTACTACAATAACACTGGTTTTCTTGTTCCAGTCTGTTACTGTCACTTTGTTTTTGACACTTTAAAATACTGCTATCCTACTAAAATGCTGTACAAATCAGATGTATTATGTAATAAAGAAACATTTTCCGAGTAAAACAAATTGTTATTGTTCAATATCGCGATAAATACCGTACCGTGGACTTGTTATCGCGATATTATTGTACCGTGAGTTTTTGGTATCGTTACATCCCTATAAGTTTGAGAAACCGGCTCGAGAAACACTTTTTGTTATATTCCATGGAATGCTCTTAACATCCCGATAGCAATAAATATCTTAAGTGCTTTGACAAAAAATCCATAAAAAAACGTCATCTGTGGAAGCCGTAGTACTGTAAAAATCCGTTTAAATGGATTGGATTGCCGCCCTGTCTGTCAGCCTTCCATCTCGTGCACGCACAAATGTATCTCGTGCCCTCATTGGGCGTGCATTGCAGCAGTAGGCCTACTTCTCGCCAGCAACAGGCGGCCACTTTCACCAGTCTGCTGACGTCATGTGCGCGTTCATGTGTGTTGGAGGAGGTGCTCTGTAAGGAAGTCTGAAGGAAGGGGCGGATTATTTTCAATTTTAGTGCACTCGAGCCGGTTTCTGAAACTTACCTACCCCACCTTTAAGATATGCATTGTTTAGTTTATAATATCTGTTCATAATAATAAATAATACATTTTATTTAGTGGCGCCTTTCAGGACAGCCAAGGACACCTAACAATGCATAACAGAATTCCTGGACCCAATAAAAGAAGCAAAACATGACAACAACAATGGGGCAACAATAACAAAAGAAACATAAAGAAGGGTTTACACTGTGGGGTGGGATTTAAATGTTGTGATCGTGTCAAACGTGTGTTGAATCTGTTGGAATCAATTAATGCATTTACAGAGTGTTTTTGGTTGACTGCAACCCTTTCATAGCTGGATTATTCAGAGTTATAACAAGTTGATCATTTTCAATCAAATTAAGATTTTATTGCATTTCTGCATTTCTGGATCTCAGCATTAGTTTTTGATCCTGCGTCAGACAGAGGCAACCAGGCCTGACCTCAGCCTCTCAGTCGCTTCAACAGTTATTATAACGTTTAAAGATAATCAAGTTGTTCATCAAAGTCTTGAATAGTCACCTGGCGCGCAGCATCCAGATGAGGCAGGCCCACAGCAGCAGCACGAAGGTCAGCCAGCTGTGGTACGTGATGCTCCACACCTGCACAGCATGGACACAACTCATCAATATGTGACATCCATATTGTTATAGGCTCACGAAAGCTTGTAGAACCTCGGTGTGTTCATTGAGTGATAGCACTGGTCTTATGTAAATGTATACATGTATAAAATCATGTTGAATATTTACCATCATGGCTATAAGAGCACAGACATAGCTCTGCTGCATGACCACCTTCCCCAGCAGGAAGAAAGGGCTTTCACTCTGCCGGGGGCCACTGGGGGGGGCACTAACACCTGCCAAAGAAACAATCATGTCAGAATGCAGATCATAACAAGAACAACCAACTGAGGAGGGTCAACAAGACATATGATCAACTGTTTATGATCATATGTGAGGACTCTAGCTTTCTGTGGAAATGAACTTTAAAGAACATCTCAGTGAATTACAGCTGGCCCTTTTTGATTAGATACTTAAACCTTTAATAGCTTAGATCTGGTAACCTGATGACATCACCACCAAGCTTGGTAACTGATTACATGGACAGGGATTACGTGAACAGGATACAAAAGTAGGTACCTGTATTCCTTTGCAGTTGCATAAAAAAGAGACATAGAAAGACGTTATCAGATTACTGTAACATTTCTAAAGACAATTGTGGATTGCTAGCAGGATTACAATGTTACTAGAAAACTAATGAGAGCATACATGGTCTGTTGTAAAGGATCAGATGTTCTCTCTTCTCTGTGAGCTGTACTGTTCTGTAGGCTAACACTTTAAGTGTGAATCTATATGCCTACTGCCTGCATCTGTTTATGGTTTTCTTTGGTTCATTTGTTCTGTTTCTAATTCAGTAGGTGACCCTATATGTTCATACAATAGTGTGTGAGAGCTTAACTGTGTGTATTAAACTAAAACGGAGCATTTTCTGTCAGCTCAGATTTGATTTCTGCTTTTTATTTCAAGATTCATCAACACTATTTATAATTCATTTATCATCCTTACAAACAGTACATTCTAAACAAAACCCCTGATAGTTCAGATGAAAGCATTGATACCCAGATCGGCAGGACTCTCCTCAGCCAGGGTTCCTCCTCTGCTGCTCTCTGAGCCCGTCGACAGGAGCATGAGCTGCAACAAAGAGCACACAAATAATACTTTAATATTCACAACTGTTCAATATGGTGGACATGTGACAGTTTTCTTAAGATCATTATTTAATCCAACTTGATATAACTCATGATGGATATGAGGCATTTTTTAAACCTCCATTGCAGTCTCTTTAAACGGTCTAATGGATTACTAAATTACATTACATTACATGTCACTTGTTAGACGCTTTTATCCAAAGCGACTTACATACTCAATACTGTGGGCAATCCCCACAGGAGCAACTTGGGTGGAAGTGTCTTGCCCAGGGACACAACGACATGCTGACTGCAGCGGGGTTTGAACCTGTGACCCCCTGATCCCTGACCAAGTTCACTACCACACGGCACAACCTGCCCTGGTTCACTCACTGCATGAAACGCCAAATAAAAAATAAAAATAAGTTATACAACAAAGCCAAGCGATCAGGCAAAACTCGTGATTGGGAAAACTTCCGCAACCAAAAGAAATATGTTAAAAATAACCTTCGCAGTGCACACTGGGACTATATCGAAAACACACTCACCCAGAGTCTTGCTGAAAACAATACCAGACTATTCTGGAAATATGTCAAAGAGTGTGGAGCGGACAACATTGGAGTCTCCCCTATTAGAGAGGGCGAAGACCTCTACAGTAGCAGCAAAGACAAGGCTGAACTCATCAACAAACAATTTAAATCTGTATTTATCAAATCAAATCAAGTTTTATTTATATAGCACATTTATAAACGATTTTTGGTGGAGCCAAAGTGCTGTACATATAATAAAAATAGCCTACAGTAGAGACACTTTACAGCAAATACAACAGCACAGATTGTTCAGAATATCAGTATGAGAAAAACAACACCCTCTATCCTTAGACCCTCACATCGTACAAGGAAAAACTTCCAGAGAAAACCCACAGTTTAAAGGGGAACATGGGAGAAACCTCAGGGAGAGCAACAGAGGAGGGATCCCTCTCCCAGGACGGACAGACGTGCAATAGATGCCGTGTGTAAATCGAAGAGATAATACATTTGACAGCATATAGACCGAATGTTAGGAAATGCATGTGTCTGTAATAAGAAGATGAATCCACGACGATATCATTTACTAAGGATGATGGTAGCCAGCCCTCTATATCAGGAGATCCAGCCCCGCAGATAGAAGACCTGATCATCACGACTGAAGGAGTGACCAAACTACTGGCAAATATTAAGATCAACAAGGCTAGCGGCCCAGATGGTCTACCCAATCGTATACTCAAAATGCTGGCCCCCCAAATAGGCCCACTGCTCAAATGCGTATTCACGCAGTCACTGCAAACAGGAAATCTACCCGATGACTGGCTGCAGGCAAACGTTACGCCTATATTCAAGAAAGGGGACCGGCATACCGCCGCAAATTACAGACCAATTTCCCTGACAGTAGTATGTTGTAAACTCCTGGAACACATCATTTGCAAACACCTGTTGAATCACCTGGAAAGGCATAATGTCTTCACCCTGTTCCAGCATGGATTTCGACAAAACCATTCGTGTGAAACTCAACTCCTAGTCACAATGCATGACCTGGCAAAATATCATGACCAGAAATTGCAAGTCGATGTGGCAATCCTTGATTTCTCAAAGGCTTTTGACACGGTTCCACATACGTGCCTGTTGCTAAAGCTGGCCCACATGGGTATAACCGGCCCAATACTTGATTGGACCACAACCTTTCTCATGCAAAGAAGCCAACAAGTAGTCGTAGAAGGGGTGAAATCAAGTACAGTTCACGTTGACTCTGGTATGCCACAAGGCACTGTGCTGGGTCCATTGCTTTTCTTATGCTACATTAATGAGCTGTCCGTCACATGTAGCATCTACAGTGCGATTATTCTCTGCTCTACAGGCCTATTAAAAATGGAAGTGACCAAGAAGACCTACAGGGTGACCTGACTAGACTTCAGGAATGGGCTAACACTTGGGGAATGTGCTTTAATACTAGTAAGTGCTACATCCTACGAACAAGCAGATCAACAAACCCGCACATTAAAAACTATACTCTATGTGGCCAGGTGTTAAAAGAGGTGACCCACCAGCCTTATCTTGGGGTAGAAATCCATAACAACCTGAAATTTGGCCAACACATTGGACAAATTGTAACACAGGCAAACCGTTCGCTCGGCTTCCTACGCCGGAACCTGCGATGCTGTCCCCAGAAACTGAAGGAGACAGCTTTTGTGGCCCAAGTACGTTCTAAACTAGAGTACGCCAGCTCGGTCTGGGACCCCTACACTGATAAAGACAGTGATGCCCTGGAATCAGTACAAAGAAGAGGTGCAAGATTCATTTTTGGAGATTATGAATGGGACAGCAGTGTCACAGAAATGCTCAAGCGATTGAACTGGGTGGAATTAAGTGAAAGGCGGCGATTGGCTCGTTTGGTTCTCTTCTTCAAGATTGTCCATAACATCTCAGCCATTGATGCATCAATGTACCTAGAGCCAGTTAGAAGAAGTGCAACCCGCAAAGCCAACTCTTTGAACTTCGAGCAAATTTTCGCAACTAGTGACACTCTTAAATACTCCTTCTTTCAGAGAACAATCAGAGAGTGGAACTTGCTACCAGAAGAAGCTGTCATCGCAGAAACCGTGGAGCGCTTCCGGCAAATTTTAAGAGACATTTAGCGGGGATCATCCATCCCCCACTGAGCGTGATACCTCTGGGTTCTGCTCAGTATTAATCCAGATCTAGATCCAGATCCACAACGCACAACTCACTGCACCACACGCCTCCCTACTAAATGAGACATAGAGAAATTAATATTTACCTGTGTGTCATCTTCATAGTTATCTTTGGGTTGATTCCAGGACCTCAACTCCACCATCTCCTCCTCTTCTATTTTCTCCTGTTGCTGCTCCTCCTTCACCTGCAGAACACAACAACAGCATCTCATAATAAAACACAAATGGAAAAATCCTACAATCAAAGTGTTGATTTCTTGCAGTCATCATAGACACGACAGCTATCACTGTAAATGCACATCTGTTCAATTGAAATACGTGGATGTCTCTGAACTCCTGCTCTCATGTGTATCATTGGAAGCTAAATAGCAAACCGCTAATGACAGCTGACTGTATGTGCACACTAGTAGCTGGGTGTGGGGATTGTCCAATAGGTGTAAAAAACGATTAACAATACTACATCATTTTAGTTCATATCAATATTAATGGTGCCAAGACCAAGGCAGTCCTTTTTTCCACCCCCACTTGGAAAAGTCTTCAGTCATTAGCAATGTTGGCCAAACACATGCAGCACATGGACATTTACATTTACTGAAATAGCTGACAATTGCAAGGATTTCATTTAAATCAGGAACTGTGATCAAAGAACTACAGATTACGTTTTCTAGTTCTGACGCAGATTTATAATAACGCAACAAAGAACACATCACCCCTGTCCTTCAAAACCTGCACTGGCTCCCTGTCCGTCAACGAATACACTTCAAAATCCTTCTGCTAACACACAAAGTTCTCAATAACCAGGCCCCCCCCTACCTCACCGACCTGATCCACCACTACACCCCCTCCCGCAGCCTTCGTTCATCAGAAGCGAACCTCCTCTCTATCCCCACACGAACCAAGCTCCGAACCTGGGGGAACAGAGCCTTCTCCATCACTGCCCCCACCCTCTGGAACTCCCTTCCACAACACATCAGAGACTGCATGACCCCCCCCCCCCCCCCCCCCCACTTTCAAAACACTGACAAAAACACACCTCTTCAGACTGGCTTTTAATTTGTGAACTATGTTGTGTTGCTGTTTAAATATATTTTATTCTATTTTATCTCGTTTTATCACCACTGTAAAGCATCTTTGAGCACCTGAAAAAGCGCTTTGAAATTAAATGTATTATTATTATTATTATTAACAAACCACAGAGTAAACATGTAGGGACTACGAATGCATCCATACATTTCATTCCTACTTGTTTTTGTTATTGCACATTGCATTACAGTACATGGCATTTAATTAAAGTTTTTCCAAAGCGACACTTCAATACCGCTGGCCAGGCCTACAAATCTTATCTGTATTTCCCAAGGACACTTTGACATTGTGACTGGTGGTTGGTGATCTGACCTCTGACCCTCTGATTTGACCCTCTGGTTTCCCCCCTCAGCCCCAGCCTCCCCTCTGCTTAGATCCTCTCTGCTCTGGACACATTTCAGTCAGTACCAATGAAGAAGAAGTTTCAGACCTGGTTAGATGTCCCATGATATCCTGTCTTGAGAACGGTTGCTACGGTGACATAGAGGAAGAGCAGTATTCCTGGGTTGACGTAAACGGGCCAGTCATGGTCAGCGTTGAGGTTCAGGTCGTAGGGGGAGGAGCAGTTCCCTGGGATGATGATGTCCTTCAGACCAAACAGTCTGCACAGGAGCACAGATAAAGAGATGAAGAATAGAGTTAACGCTAACGGCATGTCGCACAAATGCTTATTACTGCTGTGGTGATCAGATGTATGTGGGTCTGGGATGGCCCAGTCACAATGATACCTCTAAACTGTCAGTTTGTTAAGATAAGTGTAAGCCAAGTGGAGCTATTCAAACTGACTCTTCAGAATGAAAGTCTGCCCAATGCAGATCTAAAAGATGAACTAGAAACCAATCTGCAAGCCAACAGAGCAAAGAGTAAAAGGTCATTATTGATTTGACACATAACAGAGATGCAGCCAATTCAAGTCTGGAAACTCAAATCATACTAAAATGTGGGTACTATTTTCAAACTCTTAAAATCTTAAATATAATGTCAAAACTGAGCCAATGTTTAAAGCGGCCAACAGAGAATGTTTATTCCACATTTGAGCTCTTTGGTGTACTGTTGTTGTATATACATGTATGTTACCGGGTTTCTCTGCTTACAAGTTGCCTGTTACTTACTGCCCTTTTGGGGATTCATTCATATTAAGAACAATATATATAATTAATAGATTATTATTTTGAATTTGAATATGAACAGCCACAACATCTAATAGAGAGTCAAAACACGATGGGGAAGCAGAAGAGGACAGAGTGAATCAGCTCAGCATCCTCCATGACCCTAACCCTCCTCCCTTGTTCAACATTGATCAATGAACTGCAGCTACGACAGATCCAGCTGCTGTTAAACCATCACAGGTCGTTGTCAGAAGACCGGGCCGGATCTACTTTCACAAAGCCAGCAAAGTCATGGCAGCTTTAAAACTGGTTTGAAAATGTTGTCAATCAAGCAGAACAATGACTGAGTAACTATACCATCTGTTTTCTTCTCTAGAAAACAGAACACAGACACATCCCACAGGAATGTAACAAATGCAATGGTGTTAATGTTCATTTTCTATTTACTAGAAAAACCCACATGTAGAATCAGCACACTTATTGCAGCGAAAATACCATCTGCACAATGCTACTACAAAACAAAAAGAAACAAAAACAAGAAACTCAAGGGTATGAATCATTTCGTTTTTCCCGAGGCCTAGCCTGTGTTTCGCTCTTGTTCCTCGTGCACTGTCTGTCTGTCATCGTTCGGTTTCTCTTTATTTACGTTGTTTTGTTTTACCTTGGCCCCCCTGGTTTTGTATCAACTTTATTTAATTCAAAATGTGCTTCTTGATATACCTGCCTCCCTAACTTCTTGCTAAAACCTTGACAGTTTTACTATACCTGTGAGTCATAAATAGAAATCTTCAGTATAGAAATGTAAACTGTCAGACACACACACACATACACACACACACTCAGTGACACACTGACACAGAGACCTGGTAGAGCACCGTGTGATGACAGATGAGAGAGAAACTGGGAGAGCGATCATACTGAACAGAGAAATGATGCCTCAACCGACGCCCGCTCCTCTTACTGCGACTCAGCTGCTGTGAACGGCTGAGAGGATGAAGCATCAGCTGATCGCTTTTAGAAAGTCATTCCACGCATACCTGAGCAGAAAACACACTCTGCTCACATTCCTCTGTGTTGTGCGTAGACAGCTCTGCTAAGATTGTTCCCTAGTTTAGGTTTCATGTTCTGTGTTTAGATAGGTTCCTGTTTTATTTTGATAGTCTTGTCTACCTTCATGTGTCTAAAGTACATTTCCTGCCTTGTCTGTTTTCCCACGGTTGTGATTGTCTAATTGTCTTCACCTGGTGTTGTCTGTCTAGTATATATAGTTCTCGTCTTCCCCTGACTCGTTGCCAGATTGTCTTGTGTGTTCCAAGCATTCCAGCGTTAAGATCATTTGTCATTGTCCTTAGAGTTATCGTCCATAGAGAGTTAGGTTAAGCAAGTCGTTTTTTGATAGTATAGGTTAGACAGTTTATTGAGTGTTTGTTTTGTTACTTTATGTATTCAGTGTGTTGTTACCTGATTACATTAAAACACTTTATTTTGATACTTTGTTTGTCTCTGCATCGTGCATTTGATTCCACGCCTTTGTACAGCCTTAACACTCTGCTCTGACACACACATTCACCTTCTTCTCTTTGTCTCTAATCTCACACATTCTCTTAGGCACCTTCTGTTTTCTTCCCACATAGATGTCATATTGCGAGCACACTATTAATAGATATTTAGATTTAATTAGGAATATTAGCTTCCAACCCTCTGCCTAATGAATATGTCGTCTACTTGACTGTGAGGCATGGTGCATGTTTCTGCGAACAGAGACATGGTGGAGGGAAGAGAACTTTCTAGGTCAGAGGAAAACAAGATGTAGTGAAGCACATACGAAGGGTTTTTGGAGATGTGGAGGTTACTTAAAGTTCACTTATGTGGTTATTGTGAATTGATAGTATATTGTTTTTTTTTGGCGAAATCCCTTCATGCTACAAGATGAACATGCCTGCAAAAAATATCTTCACCTGGAGGAAGAACAGCTGTTTTTCCTTGTGACTTATGAGTCACAAAAACTGAGCTACATGTTTGAGTCTGTAGGTCTAGCCGCCTGTAGCCGATCTGACATGTTAAATCACGGATGAGATGACAAGAGAATATATATAATAATCTACAGGACTTGATCTACTGTATAAGGCAGCACATACGAAATTGAATAGCATATATATATATATATATATATATATATATATACACATATAATAAAATATAATCCTGTAACCAAACTCTTGGGGTGCATTCACACCTAATAGTCCGTTTTCTGGTGGGCACCAGACCACAGTTTGTTACATTGTTTCATTGTTCAGAAGGTTCGGTTTGCGTTCACATGGGCAAAACTCAAATGGACTATAAACATTAAACACAAGTCATGTGCTCGGAAATGCTGTTCAACCATTGGTCAGACATTAAGGGCCGGGGGTAAAAACCATGGTAAAAACGCAAATCCCGGCAATTTCTACCGGAGCCTCGGCAATGGAACATCGGCACTTTCGGCAGGTTATTCTCATGCTGCTGTTAATCTGGAGATCAACAGACACTAGCGGCCCGCGCATATGATTATATAATCAGACAACGTCCGTTAAAAAACATTATAACACATAATGAGAGACGTTCTGCAGTAAGGAGGGGCGTTTCACCGACGACAGGTGTTCTTACTTTTATGTAGTTGACGGAGCATTTTTACTTTACACGACACTGTTCACCACTTTATTCTGCTTCACTCTTTAACTAAACAACCGCGGATGTCTTCAAAGACTCTTTCGCTAAAGATTTTGAAGATATCCGCGTTCTTGTGACTACTACGCTTCATGTTTTGGTGCGGACTGCGTTCACACCAGCAATGAACCGCTCCAGAGTTCGCAAGCAAGCGTTCCGAGACCACCTATTTTAGCGGACCAGAGTCCGGTTGTTTAGTTCACTTAAGAGGTCGCGACACAGAGGGCCTCGTCACATAACTTTGTCCTGTTTATAAAACTATTTTCTAGTGTTGATATGTTTGTATTTTTAACTCCTGTGCAATGCCTAGATAACATCCTAGTTTGGGACAGTGCATATATCTAACAGTCTCTCCATCTATCAGAGTGAGCGCTGTGCAGTCTCACCTGGCCCACAGGCTGTGGGGGGGGAACATGCCCTGGGCCAGCAGGCTCTGGTACAGGTACAAACACATCATGTGACCCGCAGTGAAGAAGCCCACCATCACACACAGGGCGTTGAAACCCAGGTGGCTGATGGGAAGGTGGCACGCCCACCACGTGCACACGCCGATGAAAAGCAGGAAGTAGATGGCAGAGAAGGCAGAGGGCAGAGTGATGCCTGGGGGGGGGGAGAAGGAGAGAAACATCAATACAATAATTAATAATTCACATTCTCCTAAAAGCGCTTTGAGTCATTGAAAAAAAGCGCTATAATAAAAAATAAAATACAGACCGACATTTCTTCTTTTATCATAAGTATTGAGTGTTTGACTGTTATAGACAGTTACAGCATATTTTTTAGATCAAATGTGTTAGTCGTGTTTTAATAAACAGTTAACAATTTGGGAAAAATGCATATTTCCTCTTTCCCAAAATGCAAAGTAGAGATCCAAGATGGCGGCCTGTGCACTATGCAAGACTCTGGGGGTGTTTCTCAATGTCGAGGAAGGCTGCTCCAGAGCCACTATTTCAACTTGACATTTTCAAGCATACTACGTCATCGAATGCCGTCGCAGGACTGTTCCAATGTCCAGCATTCTTGGAATTCTACAGAGGCCGGAATCCTTCCTAGCCTCGGAAAATAAAGAATGGTGGAACAGGCTAACAGGTGTGCAGGTGTGCGTCATATGCGAGGCCCCGCCTTAAATGGAGTGCGATTTCCGCCAAAGATTTTGGAAATTGGTCCGGGCGCAAAGCATTGTGGGGATTTTAAAACCGCGGAGGATACACATCTGCAGCCTCGAAAATTTCCCGCAATGAAGGATGCCGGCCTCGGTAGAATTCTGAGCATCCTGGACATTGGAACAGTCCTTCGGCGGGACTCGATGACGTAGCATCCTTGAAATAGTGGCTCTGGAGCAGCCTTCCTCGACAATGAGAAACACCCCCGATGTTTTCTAGTTTCTGTGAATTAGCAGTTATCTGCATACTGGTTTCAAGTTGTTTCACTCGGTACTGCTGTGCGTATACATCGTATAGCCGACAACAACTTTTGGACCTGAGCTTTTTTTGTCCATTCAACTCCTTTAACAACGTTCAAGGACAGCCAGGACCCTTTCTGGTTGGGGACAAACTGCATTTTGTTATACTCTGTGCAATGATAGTAAAGTGTAATCTCATCTAATCTGATAAAAACTAATGTAAACTTCATATTTGCCATCCAGCACAGCCATAGCCTGTGTGTTTGTTTCCTAGTTTGTAATAAAGGTTGGAATATTGGGAAAAATGTCTTCTAACAAATAAAAAAACTGCCTTATACATTGCCGTTTGTAGGAAGTGCCCATTTTCACTGACAAATACTTTAACTATTCTGCTTTTGGTATTTTTTACTTTCCTGTAGTGTATTATATAGTTTTTGGCCTTCCAGAGGTAGTAGAGGCACGAGGTACAAATATGAACCTGATAAAGAGGATATCAAATGCAACTTTGATATCACCAACTCAACTTTGTGAGGTTTTTTTTAGTAGGTCTAGTAGAAAAGATGGTGCCAATCTAATGCCCCGGCCACACGAGGACGAAAACGGCCGTTTGCGTTACTGTTTAGTGTCATATAGACCATTCGGCCACACGAGGACGACCGCATACGGCACTAAACGACTGAGGAAACGATAACGGGTCCCAAGGTGGATAGAACGACATACGCAACGCTCTGGGGGGTCAAACAGCTCCGTGTGTGCGCCCTATACGATCATTTTCTGATAATGATTGCGCAATAGCCCCGCCTCTCCCCACCTCTGCTGCTCACCTCCGCGTACCCCGCGCCATTGCTGATGTGTTTCGCCACCAACAACAACAACAATGGCGGATCGCAGAGTTGCTATCGTGCTCCGGACGCTACTGACCATGCTACAGTTCTTTGTGCAACATCTACAGCAGATTTACACATCCGGGAGGGATCTTACTCGCTGCTTTTGTGGATATGTACTGCAGCTTCAGCGATCATTTTCTGATAATGATTGCGCAATAGCCCCGCCTCTCCCCACCTCTGCTGCTCACCCCCTTGTCAAAGTAAACTGCACACTGAATTCAGATTATTTATCTTTCTCTCGATATGGACATAAACGCGAGTGAAGTCTAATCTGACAGGACGGAGACATCTCTCAAACTACCTAAACTAGTTATAAATATGTTTATTTTTACTGTCGGCCGGGTCACTCATTACTGGATCAGCTGCTGCATGAAACAGACACTGGTGCTGTCCGAAGAGAGGGAGGAAAAAGAGAGGCTCCGTGTATTTTTATTATTATATTATATAGAGTCGTTATTCATTTGTTTTATAGCTCAATAAATAACAAAAAAGACCTTTGACCGGCACTTTTATAATTTTGTCGGAAGATTTAAACTTTAATACACGTTGACTGGCTTAAAACTCTGCCCGGTTCCCTCGGCCCCCACCGCGGAGAATAAACAGAAGGGCAACCATGACAACCATGCTTCTTCGCTGCTTTTGTGAAGGAAGTTACAGCGCCACGTACAGGCTCCTGCATATGTACTGCAGCTTCTCCAGCGGTTGGAGCTAAACGGAGCGGTCTCGTGTGGGCAGACACTATCCGGATAACTATTGCGTGTGGACGGAAGCTTGTTTGCGATTGCGTTTGCGTTAATCCTATGCGTTTAGCCGTTTTCGACCTCGTGTGTCCGGGGTCTTAGTACTGTCAGAGGCCTTAACCCACACTAAGTATAGGTGAAGTCTCCTCAGCCAGCTATGGAAATGAACCAGTGATGTGACCCTGAGGAGGTAAAGCTGTGTCACAGATCCTACCAGCCAGCGCCAGAAGGCTGATGGCTAAGATCCTCCCCAAGTCCCGCAGCATTTTCCGGGCCTTGGCCTTCAGACGCTCAGCCAGCTGCTTGGCTCTCGTTGCTGTGGAAACCTGCTCGTCAGGGTCACCAGGTAATAACCTTTCTTCTTCTTCTTCGTCTTCATCTCCTGATGCCTCCTCCTCTTCGTCCTCTTTCTTATCCTCCTCCTCCTCTTCCTCCTCCTCCTCCTCCTCCTCCTCCTCCTCCTCCTCCTCCTCCTCCTCCTCATCATCTGTGTTTTTTTCTGTTGTATAGTCTTCAAGCTGATTTGGGAAAGTAAGGTTAGAGTTATTACAGTTTTTAAGGTAAAATACAGTCACACATCAAATCCACATTACATTTGTTTTTCTTTAGGTACAGTTTCAGTTGCAGTGATTCCACCAGTATATATCTATGTAGGTGAGGCTTAAAGGGGCCCTATTATGCTCACACTCAGACCCCCCCCCCCCCCCCCCTACCTGAAACGCCTCCATTAGTCTCCTTTGTTTACTTATGTAACATAGTGACATCACTGTGTAACACTCACTTATATTGGCGAGCACTCCAGCACATTGTACGTGATAGGCTAATGGGCAGGACATCTTCTAAGCGGTTGACCAATTAAAACAGAGCCGGCCAGCTAACCAATCAGAGCAGACTGGGCTCTGGTTTCAGACAGAGGGTGAAAAGAGGTGCTGCAGCACAGGCAGTAGGAGAACAATAAAGAGCTTTTTAACATTAAAGCATGGAGACATGTCACATTAGAGACACTACATACTGATATGAACCTTTAAGTCCCTTTGCGTCATGGTTCCTGCATCCTGTCCTTGCATGTGTGCAACATTTGAGTGCTTATATTTATCTTCATTGTTGGACGTCTTCTTAACTGCTTATGGAAATGCTTACCATGTCGAAGTCCAGGTTTTATAGGGCCCCTGCTTCTAAACACACTGCTTATACTGCAGTATATGTGCTGCTTATGGGAGAGCGCAGCAGCCTCGGGGTGTAATGCTGCATTTAACACAAAAACAAATTGTTCCACTTTTCTTTACTGCGAGTTGTCTCTCCTCAACGTTCAACATTATAGATGTGAATCCAGACATTCAGGTTTCATCACATGATTACAACATGGGCTGACTAAGAATAAAACAGAAACCCTTCCTCAAATACACTCAGGGTGCTCTTATATCCCTCTGCTAAGGAAATAAATAAGTACCAGAACAACTATTAGTCATGATTTACAGTAACAGGTGGCAAAGATCTCCTGCATCTTATTACTGGGTCAGAAATACCTCAGAAACTCATCCTTTTTGAAATATGATAAATCACTCCAGCGAGATTCCAAATGCATCCAAGCATTGATTATTCCTGTTACACATGACAGTTTCCAGGAATACTGTTCACTACAGAAGTTAACAAGCAGCTGTTTCCATCATAAGAGTGCTGAAACCCCGCTGCACGCTCAGATCTATTACAGCTACTGACAGGGAAGATTTGAGCACCTTGGGAGCCAAATATGATTGTGTTGGTTAAGGAGAAAGAGTATTGGATAGTTAATTCTCAGGTTGACACAAACCCAATTCCAATGACATGATAATGATGCTTTGTGTCTGACATACAAGTAAGACATGTAAGGTAAAAAGCTCAGTAGAGCTGAAGTGAATATATTTCACTAAAAACAGCTATTAAGTCCCTTCTTCAAATAAAACTATGAATTGGTGCAGCTTTCAACATCATATCATATATATTCATGATCTGCTAGTAACAGCACAACGGTATAGTGTAAAACTCAGTGGCAAGCCGTCAGGGCCCTCTAGGCCCTCTGTGAGGGCCTAAGATATTCTAAAAAATAATATTTGAAAACATTAAAAAAAAAACATTTTTTTTTTTAAAATATTATTTTTTATATTTTGTTGTTGTTACATTTTTCATACATTTTACCAAAATAACTTGATTTAATTGTATTTAAAATAATATTTCCAAAGAAATAAATCCTTCGAATCTGCCTGTTCAGTTTCTGTTGGAGTGTGAAGGGTTAAATGCCGTCTCTGCGAGTTATGTGAAGACGGGAGGGCTTGTTGGTCCCTCTGCTAGCATTCACAGAGGGCCAGCTATAGTAACTCAACGAGAGAGTAATGTCAAATGACAGTACAATTGACCAATCAGATCTTCCCTCTAAATGGGCGGGCTTTATTTTCGCGGACTTTATGACAAGTTCCGCCCGCTGTGAGGTCTATGCAAGTAGGTGCAGTGACGCGTCCTAAAACCCGGAAGTAAGCTGCGCTCGGATTCCCTCGACAGAAAGCAGTGGGATTTCTCCATAGGATTTTGGAAAATAGCTCGAAATAAGGTCTGTGGAAAACGAACCTGTTAGATAAATGCACGTTGTATTCAGCTGGATAATATCCACATGTCTACCCTACTTTTATTATTTTTGAATCATAAATCTAATCGATAGATTTCTGATTAGCATAAGTTCGTTAATGATGGCTCACTTCAGTGATAGTGATGACATCGTTGCGAAATTATTAACCGAGTCATTTTCAAGATTGAGTTACAATGATAAACTGGAGTGGCAAAGGATCAGCTGAATGACCCGCAAGTGCTTCATCCAAAAGGACAGGAGGATGGACTTTGTGTTTCAGTGATTTGATCATCAAAGGTAGGCCTAAGTCATTTTAATGCGGGCCGCCGTGCCGACTTAATTCATTTGTAATTGTTACTTGGCTGTGGGTGCCCTGTCATGATAGGTGTTTATATAAATGGTGTTGTTCTGTGTGGTAGAGGGTCGCTGTCATTGATGCGTTTTGCACCCCGGACCACTGTTTTGATATTCCGCTGAAGTCTATGTTGAGACGTAATATCTCTTCTTTTTTTTCGAGGGAAGGGGGGGTCAGAGGGCCTAGGTATAAAAGTCACGGCTCGGCACTGGTAAAACTCCACTAGCATCCCTCAAGGCCGCTTTGACAATATTTGACGATTTTTACAGCGTAACTGTGTGGGACCACACATTGGATCTGCAGGCGTCACATAACATTAGGTTCATCCTCAGCAGACCATGAATATCTCATCCATTTTAATACATTGTCAATGATTTAAAGGGTAATGATGGATCAAGAGGTCACCAAAATTCAGAGAAAACTTCCTCAGGGGGTCATAAATATCTAACGGCGATACAGCCACACCAGAGACACCGAATGACAAACCAAGAGCCATAATTAGACACTGCTGCTTGCAGGGTTAAAACCAAAAAAACTCATTTTACATGCGTCTAATTTGAATGTTTATGAAATCGTCATGGAAAACCAATAAACAAAAGCCCATAAATAAAATGTGATTAATCTCACTTCCCTAATGACTTACCATGACACACATACCAAGTTTACAGAACTGTTAAGTAACAGGTCCATTTAACTAACAGTTTTGCGTTTCAGCATCTCATAAATATTTCTACTTTTCAACCAACTAAACACAATCAATCAAACTATCATCAATCTGTGAATAAGGAAACATTTTTCATATGTTTAAACATGATAACCTTTTCCCTGTCTTAAATAAATGAAATGATGACAGAGGGGACATAAAGAGTATCTGATCAGAGTGTCTTTCGGGACAAGCATGACACGTTTGATATTTAAAGTGAAAGCATTTCAAAATAAATTGGTTCCAATGAAATTCATATGTTATATCAAAATGCAGTTATAAAATAAATTACTGGGGCTTAATCCTGTTGTGGCGCAGTGACCCTTCAGTCATACTGAACCTCCCACACACTGACTCACCGATGTGATGTTGGCAGCAGCCACCATTTCCCGGTTGCTGGCCAATCTACTGCACAGGACCATTGTTACCAAGGCAACCACACACACACCCAGGTCAGGAGACAGAAGGCGTATCATACTCCAAGGATCATCCAACGGAAGCCTACAATACACACACACATGTATAGAGAGGTCAACGGAGGTCAAAAAATGTTCCATCTTCAAACACATGCGTTCAACCAAAAATATTATATTCCAAAGCGTGGGCAAAGAAAATGAATCTGGTTTGATCTTCCTTCAAATGTGTGGGTGTATCACATCCTCTAACCATCAATGACAGTAGAATGAATATCTGGTGCTACAGCTGTTACCTGGACAGTCCTATATGTCTGCTTATGACGTCCCATTGTGAGCAGTTATCCCCTATGGCGATGTTGAGGGGGGGATATGTGTATAGAACAGTCTGGAAGCAGATGTGAGCCAGAACAAACAGCAGACTGGTGCAGAACACCGCTCTGATGAACCGACCCGTGGGACCTGGAGGACAAGAAACAGAGAGAGAGGGAAGGAGGGTCAATCCTGAGGAACCATGTAAAGTCAAAAATAACATAATACATGATTCAATTTTGTGTCAATATAGAGTGAAATACACCAAAGGTGAGGATTCCTGTACATTTCCCCTATGTGGGACAAATAAAGGTATTCTTATTCTGGCATGTTGATAAATCCTCCTGTTACTGTCTAACCCAGAGTCAGAGGAGAAGCTACAATGTGTTTAGCCTAGCTTAGCACAAAGACTGGAAGCAGCTGGAAACTGCTAGCATAGCTCCATCAGAACTGAAACAACAACCTTAAGAATAATCCTATGTATATTCACGCCATGAACAATGAATGTTTCCTACTAACAAGTATATGTGTGTATCTAAACTTTGATATATATTTTTCCTTCAAAACATAGAGCGTCCTTGTTCCATCACATAACCTCAAACACTCAGAGCACCATATGTGGATTAAGCACCTGAAAACAGTTCCCTCCTTGGAAAGATTGGCTAAAAAACTACACAGTGTGTGGCTAAGGAGATTTATTTTTATAGGAAACTTTTTATAAGATGTTTTTAAAGATGTTCAGTAGGAACCACTGGTTGTAAAACTACATAGCAGGGAAACAGTTTCTTTTGGGTATTTTCAAATGTGTTGGTAATTGATAGCAATAAAAACAGAATAATAACAGCTTTATTAATTTTTTATTTTCAAACAGAGCAATAACCAATCAACATGGGATAGAAGCCTGGCTAGCGGGGAACGTTCTGACAACTTTGGCTAACATTACCTACAGGTTCTAATTATGTTTTAAAGAAACGTTTTAATCTGATGTTCAAAGAACCTTTTTAGGATGTTTATTATTTCAAATAATGTTCCTATAAGGTTTAAGGCTAACTAAGACATAACGTTTTAACTGCAATATTCAGAGGATGTTTTCAGGATGTTATTGAGGCCTGATATGACAGAAAGTTTATTTATAAAACGTTCCTTGAATGTGATATGTTAACAAAGGTGGAACGTTTTGCCTGCAACATTCTAAGGATGTGTTTTGGACGTTGTTGGGGTAACACATTAAAGATGTTCTTTATAAAACGTTCCCTCAATGTTACATGAAAACAAATGAAGAACATTCTCCAAGAAACATTCTGAAAATGTTTTCAGGATGTTGTTTTTTTATAAAATGTTCCTATGATGGCAAATATTAACACGGTCATGGTCATTTATGTCTAGATTTATTTCTAGAGTGCTTTAAAAAACAAACTTGTTGCATTTGTTTGAAAAGGATGTTTTCAAAAATCTGATGTCACCATATTTTCCTTTTGAAAAAAACAAACAAGCACGTAATTCATGATAAGCTGTAAACAGATATTGCATGTTTGCGGTGGCATGTGAGTTCCCAGATAGACATTTTTGGTTCTCAAAAATTCTGAGAATGTTACCATTCATTGTTCTAGGAATGTTAAGAAGGTTATCACCAAACATTTTAAGAATGTTTTTAGAGAACGTTATCCTACCTTTCAGAAGAACATTCTGGGAACCAAAATAAAACGTCCAGCTGAAAACGTTTTAAGAATAGTAGGGCATAATGTTCTATGTTATCAAAAACATCTTAAGAAGGTTATCAAAAACATCTTAAAGTTATCACCAAACATTTTAAGAATGTTTTTAGAGAAAGTTATCCTACCTTTCAGAAGAACATTCTGGGAACCAAAAGAAAACTTCCCGCTGAAAACATTCCTAGAACAGTGAATGGTAACAATCTCAGAATGTTTTTAGAACCAAACATTTCTAGCTGGGAGGTCCCTGAACTTTAACCCCTTTTAAGGGGGGCAGGGTATCTTTACACCATATAGAAGTGGAATACATCATCTGAAGGCGAGTTGAACATTAGTCTGAGAGGCAGCTCTGCTCTTTGTCAAGATTTCTAGGCATCTGACTATCTGTAATAAACTATGTGTTTTGGTAAGTGTGGGAGAAACTTCCGTGTAGCAATGCAGTGGGAGTCACCGACTCATGAAGGAGACACGGGATGAGCAAACCCAGTCTCACGGCATTTCGTGTTAATAGTCACAACATTTAATCTATTGATTCGTGTTCACCAACACGATTTTCCCCTTTTTTTCGTGTCACACAGAACGATTTTAAAAGCAATGTATTTCTATTGGTAGTATGTTTCGTGCCTGCAGCACGTCTTTTTGTCCATTCGGGTCTTGGAAGACCGGAAGCTGTGTGGTTCATAAAAACATGTTCTTACTCAATATCAAGCCACGATTATTGTTTTTATTTTAAATCATATAATGTCGGACTTTTTTTGTCGTCTGTGAGGAAAATAAATGGGGCTCAGAGCCTCAGAATACTGAAATCTGTATTTTTTTAAATCTTTTTTTCCTTGTAATTTGTTATTCTTTTCTAAATAACACACTATTATTTACTCACCAATAACACACAATTATCCTTGTTTAATTTATTTGTTTAATTCCATAATCTCGGGCTTTTTTGGCATCCGTCAGGAACTGAATTTCAAAATAAAAATAACCGGAAACAGACGTAGCATCATTGCGATACACAGCCACTGAACTAATTACCCAAGATCCTCAGCTATGGTTTAAGCTCGCTGATTGGATGTTTTAGCCGCATTGCATGTAGGGATATGGTGTTCATGCCATATCAAATCCCAAAAACTTTTTTTTTTAAAGAAAATAATACTTTATTCCGTAACATCACATAACAGCATTGTAATACACGGTTCGGCTACATTACATATTACAGATCTACCGTAGTTCTTTATTTATAGAGCCCTGATGAGAAGACCTTTGGAAAAACTGGAAGAAATGCCGCCGAAACTGAATACTTGACGTGGATCATAAATATATCAACAATTAAACAACATCTTCAATTTCTCTAAACCATTTGTGACCGAGAGTTGCCCGGTTAGAAACTGGGAACAACAACAGGCTGAAGCAGCCCCTTTCCAGAGATAACAGACGTCAGGGTTGGTCATAAACGTCAAAGGGCAAAAAGGTTAGATATCTAGGAGTCCAGGAGAATTATTCCTTAACAGTAAGGCTATTAATCAAATGTAAAAGTTTAGAGTGTATCAGGGCTTACAACATTATGATGAATGTAAGTATTTGATAACCATGCTCTATATTTTTCAAATATGTTGTTACAGCAATGTTCAGTTGATACCATTTGTAACAAAAAATGTATGCTACATTTCTATATAAAAACATAATCCCTCCAAAACCACATTAAAGGTCCCATGTCATGCTTTTCCGGTTATTACCCATCCCCTTGTGTGTTATGAAGGTTTTTATGCATGTAAATGGTCTGCAGAGTCAAAAACCCTCAACGTACACCCTGTAGGGAGTAAAACTCTAACACAGAAAAGACCTCCCCAAAATGCCTCGTTGGAGATTTCTCATGTTCTTCCTGGGCATCGTGACGTCTGGATACCCAGTAGACACGCCCAGAGCTATGACGCACCCTCTGCCAGCCAAGCATATATACTGTTGGAATCTCAGGTTCAGTTCAAAACAGTGCTAACGAAGTTGCTAGCGTTTACATATATCAACTACAATGTCAGCAGATGGCCTTACATGTTTCTCATAGCAGGAGAATGTCTGCATTCACACACGAAATACTCATAGACAGTATACTCCGGGTGATTTACCCTACGGCAGAGTCCTGCACGGGTCTGATTTTCAAGACCCGCTCCTGCCCCGCACCCGCGACGTGCAATACCGAACCCGCCCCGCTACCCGCACATATTGCCAATTAGTGCCGCAACCCGACCCGTCGGCACAAGATCCGCAACCCGACCCGAACCCGCATATATATGAGCAGTGAAAATGTGCAATTATTAACACACGCCGTAGCATATTTGTCTCAAAAAGCATGGGATGTCGGTTATTTTCTCCATCTAGGATGACACCAAAAGCTTCCCAGACGTTGGATTTCGCTCTTGAGGAAGTATTATTGAAAATGCTGTATTCTCCGCTAGAGAGCTTCACCTCTGCCATTTCGAATGTCGCGCGCTCAGCAGCAGATTGATGCGCTGCAGAGGTTATGATTATGCGCGGCCCCGCGGGGGAGAGGTCTGAGGATTTAAATATTAAACTAAATTATTATTATTTTAATATATTTATTATGCAACACCCGCGACCCGACCCGCATCATCTTTGTTTTACCCTGAACCGAACCCGGAAAAAAGCGTTTGAAAAAATACCACCCGCGAATCACTTTTTTTGCGGGTCACTCGTCGGGTACTCTCGAGTGAGGGAACAATGGAGCGTGACCCGATGCAGGACTCTGCCCTACGGTCAGTACATTATAGTTGGCATTCCTAACCGAGCTACCGTTCATAGCGTGTATGCTACCGAGATAAACAACGACGCTACCGAGAGGTAGACATGCTAGGCGAAAACATAGTTTTCATGCCAGCTACAATGAATGACCGAACGTAGCAGACTACCCGTATAAGATTGCAATTGTAAACACATTCTTCCTAGCCTAATATGTATGGAATGCCATTCAAGCCAAAATTAAATAAATAAATGAATACATAAATAATTAAATAAATACATATACATATAAATATGCCTATGAAATACATTATGAAATAAATAAATGAGGCAATAAATATGTATACATAAATACACATTTATTTATTTCAAGAGACTTTTATTTCATAATGACACATTTATTTATTTCAAGAGACTTTTATTTCATAATGACATGTTTATTTATTTCATGGGGACTTTTATTTCATAATGAAACATTTATTTATTTCAATAGGGGACATGAACCAGGGACCCTCCGTTTCCAAACCAATCCTTACACCCAGAATAAGTACAAGATTCCTAAAACAATAGCCTTAGCAACTAATTTGATTGTATAAAACAAACATTTTTGTATAAAATATATAAACGCCTGTGTGTATGGGCTTCATAATGCACACACACGTAAAGAAGATCCCTGGAAATGAACTACAGTAGACTGTCCTAGAGCTTGCCCTAAAGCCCCGGCCACACGAGGACGATAACTGTCGTATCTGCTACAGTTCACTATCAGATAGACGGTTCGGCCACACGAGGCCAACATGGAAACGCAGAAAGCGATAACAATAACAATAACGGGTCCCAAGGTGGGTAGATCTGCAAACGAAACGCTCTGGGGGGGAAAACGGCTCCGTGTTTACGCCTATACGATCATTTCCTGATAACGTTAAAGCAATAGCCCCGCCTCTCCCACCTCTCCTGCTCCGAGATCAGCTGCTGGGTTGGCAGAAGAGGGGGAGGAAAAGAGAGGCTCCGTTTTTTATTCTTATATTATTATATAGAGTCGTTATTCATTTGTTTTAAAGCTCAATAAATAACAAAGAAGACCTCTGACCGGTGTCTCAGGGGGTCGTTACAGTTTTATACAGAATAGGAATACGAATATTTTTTTAGATTTGAGAAAGGAGGTTTGCAGGAAAGTTGTGATCACAGACTACAGAACAACTTGAAAATGGTACGTATCATTTCCTGGATGTTTGTGGACCGAGAACATAAGTCTGTTGGCCTGAGATACAAACAGCAAGAGGCAACCAGAACAGCTGACTCTCATTAGCTGAGACATTGTTTAAACCATACAAAATAAATTATCAGAAAACCATCTTTGGAGTCCAGTGGTGGGAAAAGTATTCAGATTCTTTACTGAAAGGGGACCTATCATGCAAAATGCACTTTTGTACGTCTTTTATACATGAATATGTGTCCCCGGTGTGTCAGGGAACTCACCAAGTGTCAGAAAACACAACCCTCTCTCTTTTCCTCCATACCCAAATCTCTAAAAACGGGGCTGCAACGGAGCTGATACAGATTCAAATTTGTCTGACGTCAGAAAAGGGGTGCTCCGCCTATATGGGCAACTCTCCACCTATCAGGGGAATGGGGGGTTGGGCCACGGCCATTGCCAGTCGAAAGCGCTGGAGACGCTGTAGTACATATGTGAGGCCTGTAAGTGGCGCTGTAGTCTGCCACAAAAGCAACGAAGAAGACTTCTCAAAGAATCAGCCCTTGCAAAAACAGGGCTGGAAAAGAGCAAATAGAGTGAAATGAGGCAGATCTAAAATGCATGATCTGTTTGGTATTTTGAAAAGAAAACTTCACAGACATGTTTTATATAGGTATGGCCCTACAATATATTTTTCAAATATAGCATGATAGGTCCACTTTAAGTACTAACATCACACTGTAAAGATACTCAATTTCAAGTAAAAGTACTGTATTGAGTATGGAACTTATATAAAAGTATTTAAGTACGATTAAGAATATGTACTAAAGTATAAGGAGTTAAACTACATACATATCTTTAAATACTTTAAGCAGAAAAGCAGCAAATCTACACATTAAAAAAGCTTGAACTGAAATATTTTTTAACAAAACACCTCTTAGCAAATACATCTGTAAAATAAATGTAGTCGAGTAAAAAGTAAAACATTTTTTTACAAAATGTAGAGGGGTAGAATAATATAAAGTAGTATAAAATGAAGGTACTCAGGTTAAGTAAAAGTATCTCAACTGTGTACTTAAGTGCAGTACTTGAGTAAATGTACTTAGTGGATGGGACCAGTGCACTGGTCCAAGTCACTAACATGAGAGGGGGTGGGATTTATGACCTATAATACAGCCAGCCTCCAGGGGAAGATAAGGATGTTTTGGCCTCACTAGCTGTCATGTGGTCCATCTTCATTTACAGTCAAATACCAACTCATCTGAATGGAGTAGGTATGTAAATGAGTAGTCTGTTATCCAGCCTGCATCTTTTCCTTCAAGCAGTGCTCAAACTGTTACACCGGAGAACAGAGGATTAGGTTTGGAAAGACAACATTGCTTATTATAGTCCTGACTTGGTCTTGACTTGGACTCAACTGGACCTGGACTTGGACTTGACTGGGATCGGTTCAGCTGGAAAAGCTGTTGTCATTCCAACGTCCACTCATCAATGTCGGACCAATATTTCTTGTGTTGGCGAGAAGTGCTCTGACTTCAGTGTGATGGAAACTCGGAAAATAAGCCCCGAAAAACATCCAGACATACCTGAATGAGCCCCATTCAAACATGAAATCTGGATATTAAAAAAGGTTCCTTTTGGCATTGAAATTAATTTTAAAAATGACATGTTGATTCAGGTGTAGAAATCAGTGAAGCAACAGTTTATGGATAGAGTAGGAAGTTATTGAAGTAGCACCGAGAACACAAAGTGGCTTGAAAGCCACACAATATATATTAAAAAATGGCGGAACAATTAACTATTGATATCTTATTTATTATTCACCTTACTTGAGATAACAACCCATCTGCTATCATGTGGTGGCAACAAGTACCTCAAAGCTATGGTGAATAATGAATATGTCGCCTGGTTCCACATCGAGTTTCATGTAATGTGTTCCCATTCTTCCATTAAACATGCCCAAAATAATACAGGTGCTA
Organism: Gymnodraco acuticeps; assembly: GCF_902827175.1. Taxonomy (NCBI): domain Eukaryota; kingdom Metazoa; phylum Chordata; class Actinopteri; order Perciformes; family Bathydraconidae; genus Gymnodraco; species Gymnodraco acuticeps. The sequence goes on from NW_022989799.1 coordinate 1,498,838, forward strand.
TTTCATTTGATGGCTCTAAATCTTTTTGACAAGTCAGATGATGCTAACATCCTCCATGGAGTTCAAACAGACTCGCTCAGGGATCAGAAACAGAGTTGATCTTGATTTTAACCAACCACTAAGAGCTCTGTAGTAAGACTTTCTGTCAGTATCCAAACTAAACAAGGAACTTAACAGTGCCTACTTTACACAGTATGTATATTCTATCAACCTATCAATTGTTAATGAGTTGTATAGTGAATAAAGGCCTTCTCCATCCAGCAGACACAGAGCTGCCTCCCTCTTCTGCACTGAGGTCTCAAACCTCATTCAGACGTGCTAACACACGCCGTACAAACAGCCTTCATCTTTTATTTCTAACACAACCATGTCATCTAAACACTGTCTGGTAATGTGTCATTGTGTTTATATCAGTGAGCGTCTGCAGCGGTTAACAGCACACAGAACCAATGAGATTACAGTTTGCAGTTATCATAACAACTACTGCTCACGCTCTTTTCATTAATAAGCTTTGAATGTTTCCCACAGAGGTGTGTGTGTGTGTGTGTGTGTGTGTGTGTGTGTGTGTGTGTGTGTGTGTGTGTGTGTGTGTGTGTGTGTGTGTGTGTGTGTGTGTGTGTGTGTGTGTGTGTGTGTGTGTGTGTGTGTGTGTGTGTGTGTGTGTGTGTGTGTGTGTGTGGAGTTGGCTGTTGTTGATGATTATAATGTTATAGCACATCTTCACATAAATCAAAATAATGGATTAAGGCATTTTATGGGTTAGTTCATGTCCCACAAATGTAGTCTAAATGCTGCTATGAAGTATATAAATATTCCTTTTATAGCGTACACAAATGTATCTCCGTTGTCACTTCTTTTCCCCAAAGATATATATATACAAATGAAGGAATCTGCACACATTAGTAATCTCTGACCTTAAACTATGGCCTCAAAAGACAAAATTGGAACAGGATCTGAATACTGAGAACACACAGTTCAAGTTTTACAATAAGCAGCTCGTGTTTTAACATGAAGCATGTCTTCATCAGAGTAACAAGATTCACTCTGACTGTAAAGTACAACATAGTACTTACTGTCATTTTCTAAATTCAGCAAAAGGGAACAAATGCTGCTTTTTCAGCACTATAGTTGCACTGAACTACGTATACGAAATATAACAGATACAATTCAAACTAGTAAAAGATGACTCAGTAGAGTGAACTCTTCCAAAATCTAAATGTTGTTTTCTTATTTTTTACATTTGTTTAAGAATCCAATCTGATCCGCTATTGATGGTAGAGTAAAGTTAAGTTGAGTAAAGTAAAATAAATGAACATTGCTGTGACACTTGTAAAGATATGTCTTGTTTCGTGACAAAAACATGGTATCTATAATATTCAAGGATTTAAAGATAGTGGTGTTAAATATACACTTAGTAGCTGTCTGACAACAATTATGCATTTTATTCTCCTGATGGTTAGAAGATACAATCATTGATTTGTTCATAGTGCCCAGTAACTGTGAACTGTAACATTAGACGTCAAAGCATTACTGAGTTTATAGACAATTCACCTCTGAGGGCCATATAATCCAGACGTTAAGAACATCCTGACATCACCATCCTCAGACTGAAAGAATCTCACTGCCCTCCTAAAAGTATAAATAAATGTAGCAGTCTTATTCGGATTTATACAAGTATAATTGAATATTTGAACATGTGCCAGCTGTTGAGTAATCTCCAGCTCCGACTTTAACTGTCTCCTGATTCTCCTCAGAGCAAACACTGCTGCTTCCTATTAGTCACTTGGATGTGTTCCATTGAGTGTGTGTGTGTGTGTGTGTGTGTGTGTGTGTGTGTGTGTGTGTGTGTGTGTGTGTGTGTGTGTGTGTGTGTGTGTGTGTGTGTGTGTGTGTGTGTGTGTGTGTGTGTGTGTGTGTCTGTGTGTGTGTGTGTGTGTGTGTGTGTGTGTGTGTGTGTGTGTGTATGAGGGTCTTGGCAGGCCAGAGGGTTTTCCTTTAGGGGAAGTCCCCAACCCTCTCTCCTTCTTTACTATTCTCCCACCATAATAAAAGCCTCTCTATGCTTTTTGATCACCGCATCAGAATGACTACAGGGGCAAATGTCAGTTGGCCAAGATAACATTGTTAGCTTCCCCAGTGCATGATGGGTATGTTCACCAAGGATTGTGTCAGGCTATTCATTTGCATCACTAAGAGTGTTGGAGGGGAATAAACTGGAGTATTGAATTACTGTAGTCTACTTGGTCTGACACACACACACACACACACACACACACACACACACACACACACACACACACACACAGAAACACACACACACACACACACACACACACACACACACACACTCGTAACACATTGTGAGCCAAGGAACAATTCCATTGGCTGTTTGTGGCCAACAGACATATTCCAGCAACCCAAATTGTGTAAATGAGTACGAAAAAAGTATTTTCAGAACTGTGTGAAGGGGCAGTAGAGTAAGATACAGTTTGCCTACTCATCTCCCATTCTCTAAGACTGTCATCAGAGGCTTAAATAGTTTGATGTAAACTTGAACTTGTCTCTGTGTTGGAAGTATTGTCTGGAGCACGTTGTTTCCACTACACTGTAATGAGGGAACAAACCCCCCATTGTTGAGTGACTTGTGTGAGCATAATGTATTTTGACCAGACTATATTATGTCCTATAGATGACGTCATAACTTCTACCAGCTGTCGTGCAGAAAGGCAGAAAATAAGATACTTCTCAGTCCAATTAGCTTCTCAGTATACTAAGATAGATGCATTTCATTGCTCTGCTTACAAATACATTGTTGATGTTGTTATCAATAAATAAAAGGTAAGTGGCGCAGGATATTACATATGAAAAAGCAGTTTGACTCGTTCCCAGTGTACAGAGCTCGTAGGGCTCTGCAGAGGCAGCTTCATACATCATCTTTGATTAAAGGGCTCTCTGTTTGGAGGAACCTGGACACAGTGCCCCCTCTTCTCATAGCATCCCTTCAGTATGTACTTTGTATTTCTTGTGCGTCAGTAGGTGCACCCGCCGATAACTTGCATGAACTTCTCTACATTATTGTCTTAATTGTTATCTTTATTACCGGAGCATTATGGCTTGTGTAGTCAAACATATTAAGATATTAAGCAGAAGCTAAGATATCCCGCTAATGCTATTCCACTGACCAGACTACCACTGGCTGATGTCCGGTCCCAGGATAATAAGATGAAATAAGACTCATGCTGACCCACAAGACTGTGCTGAGATCTGTACAGAGACCTGGCTCCATGAGGCCTTCTGAGTCAAACTGTTGTACCTGACAGATAACTATATTAATGAGTGACATAACCAGATCTTGGTGACTTGTTATTTTAACTCACTTGTTAATTCACATCACCTTATCTCCAGACAAACACAAGCAAATCAAGTTAAAGGCAAGAACAAAGCAAAAACAAGCAGGAGTGACATTGATTGGAATCACATTGAATTTGACAAATGTAGAGTTAAAAAAAGAAACGCTAAAGGGATGTGACAGATGGTCTTACCTCCGATGGTGTGTTTGTTGGGACACAGGAACCATGGCAGCAGCAGCAGGTACAGGAAGTGAACCAGGGACAGAGCGTTGTAGCGAAAAAGACAAGCTGCAAACACAGAAACAACAGAGTCAACAAACAGCATGGAGAATCATTTACATAGCAAATACCCCTAACACTTGGCATTAAGAGATGCATGTAATTGGGCTATTAAGCATTTATGATTATACTATGCAACATGACTAGGTCTGACAAATCGTTCCGCATGTATACATATAAGAAATAATACAGTATGATGCCCAACAACTAAGATATATAGTCTGTGCAAAGACAGGAGAGACCTACACATAACATTTATAGCACATTTCTAAAAACGAAATGGCTTCACATTCACACACTTGTGTATACCCAATCAATTACCAAAGACTGAGTGAACATCAGTTAAAACAAATACTTCAAAATATGAGACACTTGGCTCAAATATGACCATAATAACATGTTTCCCCTGACTTAAACCATGTCGTGTAGCCTATATGCCTGAACCAAACAAGACCTAGTCTTACAATGCAAATCAGAAGAACATTCATTAGCAGCCATGTTGGTGGAGACTCTGTTGCTTTGGAATAAGGACCTTGTGAATGAATGGATTCATCAGAATTGAGTAAAGAATAGTCTGAGGGTATATGCAGAACTTTGTGTCTCTGTCTCTTTCTTCTTAACATCTCTATCAAATTGTATCTTCTGATCGGACTTTCATCTTCCTGACAGACATTTAGAGTTCTGTTGTTCTCACCAATGCTTTGCAGCTTTAAGAATTATGAGCTGAGGGACTAGTGTATTTTATGACTAAAATCCACTAGAGACCTGATGCTGTCGTTTCTACGATGTATTTTTCAGAGTCCACAGAGAGGGCTTGCTGTCTGCGTGAGAAAGCTCTGTTAGCTTCTCCTGCACTTGTGGTACAACGAGAGGGAATTTACGAGGTGTTGATGGCTTAAAGAAGTTAGGAGGATATGCCAGTATTAGGACCTGGAAATTAAGGAATTGTGCACGCTTATTTATCCATGTTAGACTCATGCTGTGATAATTAGTAGCTCACCTAGGGTTAGGGGCTGCACTAATCTCAGCCTGTTGAGATCACAGTGTGCTCCTGGAGGTGAGAGCTTTATGGCTGTCTGGCAGTCATAGTATGTGTAGTAAATCAAACACCAGGCACACAACTAATGTAACCAGGTGTAATGTAACCCTCCCTACACGCAGATCACGCAGACTGCGTGGGGCCTCATCTTGCGGAGGGGGCCTCATCTTGCGGAGGGGGCCTCATCTTGCGGAGGGGGCCTCATCTTGCGGAGGGGGCCTCATCTTGCGGAGGGGGCCTCATCTTGCGGAGGGGACCTCATGTTATGCGCAAATGCGGCGCGATTCATGTAATGCGCAAATGCGGCGCAATTACGAGTGCCACAGTTTCCCCGCAGCGAGGCTCTGGCGCTAACAGTTTACGAGTGTGTTCACGAGCGTGCTTTAGCATATTTTTGCAAAAGGCATTTTGCAGAGCCATGTTTGATGAAGTGGGAGATGGTGGACAGAGTCTCCACTGAACAGATAGAGCTGCAGTATGATAGGACACATACATTATAACCTGTGTAGAGCACATTAATAAAGGTATTCTGATTCTGATGATTGTGATTATACAGAGGGGCATCACAGCGGCTTTGTCCATGATTTAGTTCATGTCAATGATTCAGTAATCAGTTATATCAGTTATAATAACGTAAAAACCCTCTGATTTCTTGAACCAGTTTGTCATGCATTTATTTATAACAACACCACAGGCGTGTTTGTTTTATCTCCTCCAAAAATACCAGTAAATACTAGAATTGTAATCTTGTGATTAATCATAAATAATCACAGATTATTATTGCTGCTAACACAATAACATGTTCTAACTCAGGGGTGCCCAACCAGTCGATCGCGATCGACCGGTCGATCGCGGGGAGATTCCCAGTCGATCGCGAGATGTGTCTAAAAAAAGAACAACAATATTCTGTTTTATCGTTAATGTCCTATAACAAAATCTTCCTGTGCCAGAATAATGCACTTGAACGCATCAAAGCTTTGTGATTGGCCGGCGTGACCCCATGTGTCGGGGCGTGACTGCAGGGCAGTGGACACTATTTCGCTGACGTTGTCCGTGTCAACAGGAGTGACAGTCCGCACACACACAAGACCGCAATTACGGCAGAAGCAAAAAAGCCCAAAATATATAATTTTCACTCCGAGTGGGAGGATGATTATGTTTGTATCTATTCCAATTCAAAGTCCATCTGTCTCATCTGCAATGCGAGCGTGGCTTTAGTCATTTAGGAGCGGCATTTCAAAACAGTGCACAAACGCTACGAGACGGAATTCCCTCCTGATTCTGCCCTCCGCTCCCAAAAGGGGAGGGGCCTGAAAGGACAGCTAAATGCACAGCAGTCCATTTTCACCAGGCCCAACAACAAGAGCAAGGCTGCTACCATAGCATCTTATCGTGCCGACGCGCTTTTGGGGGACAGTAAAAATAACAGTAGCATTTCAACAGGTTTTTGATATGATAACAACTCAAGTTAGATACCGTTATTAATCAGCTGTAAGTTTGAGTTTGTTTGAACTTATTCATTATAATTATTGTACAAAATGGTATAAGAATGCAAACTTAAATTGATTATAGTCTATCATCAATTCAGGTTAAGAAACTAGTGTTGCTTGCATCCTATTTTACAGGCATTTCTTTTTATACTCTAATAAAATGCAACAAAAAAAGGGTTTGATTCTATTAATTTTGTCTTTTTTATTGCACTTTGGCAGCAGATTCCTGTGTAGCTTCAGATCTGAGTTATCTTATTAGTAAGCCTCATTTATACTTTTGTAGCAACACTATTTTTATATAATGGCAAAGAAAGGGTTCAGAGTCTTTTCTTTTTTCCCTGTGTCATATGTGGCAGCACTGTTCAATGTTTCTTGAAAACATTACCCACTGTAGTGACGTGTGAATAAACTCCAACTCTGTATCAACAACACTGTTGTGTAACTTCAGTTAAATACTTGTATGTGTGTAGATTAGAAAGAGGTCAGATAAAGAATCTGCAGTATTTTAGGAAGTATTAATCGTACAAAGGTCAGTTTTATACAAGTAGAAGTGTGTATTCACCTGGTAGTAGGCTGTCAGTAATGGCTACACCTCTCTATTTGGACTGGTAGATCTCGGCAGACTGGCAACTTTAAAAGTAGCTCTCGGTTCAAAAAAGGTTGGGCACCCCTGTTCTAACTGATTGACAGCCCTACATTACATGGTGGAGCAGCATGAACCGAACAGACTGCTGCAGCATTGCCTAATGCCTCCTTATGAACCAGGGCAACCACTTGTCAGATTGTTGAGTAATGTCCTGTGAAATGCATTCTCCCCAGAGGATGACTCATACATTGTGACTCCCTGACAGAAATCACCATCAGCGGAATATCACTTGTGTTTTTGAAGATTTCAGAATTTGTTTTGGATTCCTAAAGAAACCTGAACATTCCTCTTCTGCCTCTATTAGGCACACATATTCACCTGCACACATGAAATATCACAATCTGTTATGTTACGCACTTTTAAATCTGTAGGCTTTCAGTTTATTGACACCTGTTAGATTGAGTTTAACTGGTGTTGTTTCGATACTAACTGTTGGAGCTATATATTGCCTTATATTATTTAAGAGTTAAACATTTATTTTCTTGCTGTTTATAGTAAATGTATTATTAGTTATTGTTATTGAAGTAGTTCTATGCTTTTATTTTGAAGGCAGTGTTGGGCACTGGGTGATTAGAGCACCTGGTGTAATTGTATATATTGGAGACAGGTGGAGGTGGGAGCCAGAGCACTAGTAGGCACGTGGATTTTTTACCAGGGTGTTTCGAGCCAGAAGAAAGAAAGCCATAGGAAAGGCCAAAGCAAAGAAACATAGGAAACCTGATTGTCCTTTGTTAATGATATTAGATCATAAATGCACAAACGGAGATTCTTGTCTGGACTTGGATCATTGCCCTGCGTAAGTTCCGCTGACTAGTGCCTCAGCAGCAGTGTTATTTTAAAGGAGACCTATCATGCAAAATGCACCTTTTGTACGTCTTTTATACATGAATATGTGTCCCCGGTGTTCCAGGGAACTCATCAAGTGTCAGAAAAGACAACCCTCTCTCTTTTCCTCCATACCCAAATCTCTAAAAACGGGGCTGCAACGGATCTGATACAGACTGATACAGATTTGAAAATAGTCTGATGTCAGTGACGAGGAGCTCCACCTATATGGGCAACTCTCCACCAATCAGGGGAATGAGATGTTTCCGTGGCATGGTAACAGCATGGTAACATGATGCTCGTAACTCGGCCCCCTCCTTTGCAGGGGGGCGTGGTCAGCTGCAGCGCATGCAAAGACAGGGTGGAGGAGAGCGAAATGAGGCATGGCTAAAATGCATGATCTGTTTGGTATTTTGAAAAAGAAAACGTATAAATATACCTTATTTAGGTATGGCCCTACAATATATTATTCAAATATAGCATGATAGGTCTCCTTTAAGTTAATTATCAGTTTAATTTCTATATGATTTTGGCCGCTACACTAACACTAAATATGTTTTACGTGGTTGTCAGGGAATAATTTCCAAGGCCCATAACTTTGACCCAGTTTATCAGTTCATACTGTCCTGACTGAGCACAGGCACTTGTAACCTTGGCTGCTGTGCTCTCAGTGTTCTGTCTCCCTGTTCCTGTCTGTTGGCGTCAGCTGATAGAGGTGTTATCATTATATCTTGTTATGCACAATGTTGATTATTCTCTCAGAACTAGCTAAATACATGAGTCTGGGGTAGAGATCTTCAGAATTGATTGTGGCATCTCAACCGTGTGGTCAACTCGTGGCCCGTGACATGTCTTGTGAATTGTCCGGCCGAAGCTCCAAATAAACCGTCAGTGTTTGCCATCAAAGCTCCAGCTCTCCTCGTGTCTCTCTGAGTCCTGATTCCAATTGCTTCAGAAGTTTCCCCCACAGTGGTTTTAAGGGGATTGTAAGTCATTCTAGAACCCTGTAGGCAGGAGAGACTGAAAAGAGTCAAGGGAAGCTTATAAAAGGTAACAGCATTTAATTACACAAAAGATGCGGTGGTGTACAAATGAAATTGCAAGAGGAGGCTCTCTCCCCATGTGTCCGGTCAGCCCAGGTCAGCAGGTAAAGAGAGATTGATTCTTGGCTTGCCCTTCCTGTTGTCATCTGAGGTCTTCTCCTATTGGCCGGCGTCGTGGGGGGCGGGTCCAATGCAATTCCTGCCTTTTTCTGTTGCTAAATTACATAATTCTGGTGTCTGAAGAGTTTATCGCCGGCCACTAGAGGGCAGCGTCACTGCTGTCGCTGTCCGGATATGCCGTGCTCTGACCCGGTAGTGCCGAGCGGTAGTGATGGCAAAATGAAGCTTTGAATAAAGCATCGGACCACTTGGATAATTGTGTCGGAAATAGGTTCATTTCTCGAAGCTTCAGTTACAGCGACCTCTCCTGGCGAAGTGCAAGGCTGCAGTGGGTTTAACGTATCTTTGCCTTGAAAATTATTCGATGCACACACTCACACTAAGACTGAATATCATGTTCTATTTGCAATTAAAGATTGATAATTGTGTGTATTGGGTTATTGAGAAGAGAGTGTGCTGGAAAAATTGTTGGGAGGAGAGGGCCTTTTAACAGTTATTAAAGTATTAAAGTTGAAAAGCAATGATTAAAAGTAGGCTACATCCATTCCGGGCTTTGAACCAGCTGCGCGGAGGACATCGTCGCATTCGGGCCGCCGGCTCTACCCACTGGGCTATCTATTCCTTAAAATATTGAACTGTTTTTATATTACTGATAATTTTCTTTTTGTTCACAGCTTCTCCACATTTCGAAGTGTTTCCCGAGCCAGAACGACCTATCTTTCTTCCTGGCTTGCTCTATAATGATAGCCTAAGCCTACTACAATTCAAATGCAATACTAACAACAACTCAACAGCAACAACGCAAACTACGACAACAACCCACACATTGTGCATTGTTTAGAGCGGTTATAAAGTGTTGAAGCGCTCAAATTTGAAACTGTTTCAACCTGTCACCTGTCAGAATCGAGACGAGGCAGTGCATTGAATCGCGTGAATGGACCGCGAACCAGTCAAGTGATTCATTCAGGAATGAAGCAGTTGCTGGTTCGGACGTCACATGTCACGTGATTTGAAGCAGTTGCTGCTTCTGACGTTATATGTCACGTGATTTGAAGCAAGCTTCGAAGCACTGCTTCTATGAAATAGGAAGTCCAGGGTTGAAGCTCCGTTCGAAGCTTCAGTGTCAAACTGTCATCACTACCGAGCGGCCATTTTAGTTCAAACATTGTTCATTCACTCCGCCTCGAGTTGAGACGTTCATCCACTCATTCATGTAAGATTGTCCATCCACCTGAACTATTTTAAGCTAACATTATTTTTGGCCTGGCTATCTGGTATAGCTTGATACGCTTCGACTCCCTAGTCTTCACCATAGACTGGAGCATTTGTTCATTTATTTGGATATTAGCAGCTAATACACAGCTAAGTTGTTTGCTCCAATGATCTGGAACAAACTCCCAGAAACCTGCAGGTCCGCTGCAACTCTTAGCCTACTACTTTTAAATCCAGGCTGAAAACGTTTCTTTTTGCCGCTGCTTTTCATTGAACTATTCATATATTAAACTGCACTGTAACTTTTATTCATGTATTTTTTCTTTTAATGTTTATTTTATTATCTTTGCTTTTTAATGACTGTTTTTAAATGCCATTTTCTTAATGTCTTTCGTTTTTGTAAAGCACTTTGAATTGCCTTGTGTTGAAAGGTGCTATATGAATAAACTGGCCTTGCCTTCACAGTAAGGTGTTTTTTATATTAGCACAGCAGTTAATACACTGTTCCTAGCACTCCAGCTAACTCAGATGGACCCTAACGTTCTTATTATATATCCATGAGACAGGCTCCAGGGCTCGACCCTGTATTTGCGGGAATCAAATATTGAGTGGAGAGACATCACACACTTTTGTGGGCTAGACATTGCAGCCTCTAGGGGCCACAGCAAGGCTTTAAATGTTACTTTTGTATTTATTTCAACAAGGTCAACATCATAACAAGCTCATTCTCTCCTGTTTTTGATGTCTCTCTCTCTCTTCCTCTGAATCACTTTATGATGGAGTTATTATATGACTCGTTCACTAACTGGAACACAGACAAAGAGTCAAACACACAAGTACTTTGTTATTTCCTCCCGTTACTAAAGCATAACACCTATTGTCTTTCTGCCTGTGTGCAGGATAGACCTCAGAGGGAGTCAACGTGATGAACAGACTAGAATGCCTGTTTCATATTTCCATCTCTACCTTTCTCTCTTTTGGACCGTAAAACAAAGTGAGGAAATCAATGACATCAGTTTGTTTTGTTAGGTGGTCAGGACTATAAAACAGGCACATGAGTTCCTATACATTCAACTTGTATTACATTTCCTGCACATAGTAGCACAATGGACAAGACACAGAGGACAGACGGGATTGTTTAGTGTCCACCGAACCAGTCTTTGATGAAATGATTTTACAGAAGGCCAAAGGTTGTCCTGGCATTTGGTTCAATCTGTACAACAACACTGACCAAACAAACCCAGCCCTGAAAAACCACAAACCACGGAGAGCTACTGCAGCCTGACTCGTGTGTGTGTGTGTGTGTGTGTGTTCCTGTCCATACCCTGGGAGTGATGTCACTGACACATGCCTTTCTCTTTGTCCCTCTTTAAGTGTTCCTCTTCCTTACATTCACACTATTTCATGTGAATTCTGCCAATCACAGACATGGAACCATACAGCCAAGCTAAGACAGGTCCAACCAACTCTTTCCTTTGCACGCATTCTCTCAGCCTGTTCATATATATATCATTTATTTAACCAGGTAAAAAGTGTCATTCAGATTCAAATCTCTTTTTCAAGAGCGACCTGGCCAAGAGGGCAGCATGAACAATGTTACAACAAATAAACACAAACAAGACAGGCAGATGAATACAGCGGTCGTAAAACACTAATGAAATGGCACATTAACCAGTCAATATGCAAATCAAATAATTCAATCAATTGGGGATATAAGAGCAATCACATCAATCAAGAGAATGTTGTTCTGTCCTGTAAAATGGACTTGAAATCCCCCATAGTGATCAAATCTGACAGTTTCGGCTCCTACACATTATTCCAGTTATTATTCAAGATAGTTTACAAGCTGAGCTCTGCCATTGAGAAGGTGTGTCTCTCTGAGCGGATGGGCAGAATCTCAGGGTCTGATCAAAACACAGACTGAAACATCCCAACAACATTGGAATATACTGTCAGCAGCGCTTTTACATAATTTTTTATTTTTAACTTCACTTCCCAGGCTTTTCTAACTATCAGCAAAGATCATCTTACACATTCTTAGAGGATTACATAACAACCTCTCACTTCTCCACCAAATGATACCTGAGATGTTGCCATTAAAGGAGCTGTCTTCAGTTGCAATCACTATTTTAATCCAAGAAGGCTGTCTAAACATGCCAGCTCTATATAGCAGATATCACATATAGCTTTATGTCGTACATTTCTCCAGGCCTGAACTTAGTGTACTCGAGCAATGTCACTTGAGTGTACATTTAATTTATCTTGTCTGACGTAAGAACTGTTGGCGACTTCATAAAGCAATGTGAGTGTTATAGGGGCCATTCTGCTCATCTTCATGTTCATATCAGTATGTAGTGTCTCTACTTTAAAGAGTCCTCTCCTGCTGATGTTCAGGTGTATATCAGTATGTAGTGTCTCTACTTTAAAGAGTCCTCTCCTGCTGATGTTCAGGTGTATATCAGTGTGTAGTGTCTCTACTTTAAAGAGTCCTCTCCTGCTGATGTTCAGGTATATATCAGTATGTAGTGTCTCTACTTTAAAGAGTCCTCTCCTGCTTATGTTCAGGTGTATATCAGTGTGTAGTGTCTCTACTTTAAAGAGTCCTCTCCTGCTGATGTTCAGGTATATATCAGTATGTAGTGTCTCTACTTTAAAGAGTCCTCTCCTGCTTATGTTCAGGTGTATATCAGTGTGTAGTGTCTCTACTTTAAAGAGTCCTCTCCTGCTGATGTTCAGGTGTATATCAGTATGTAGTGTCTCTACTTTAAAGAGTCCTCTCCTGCTGATGTTCAGGTGTATATCAGTATGTAGTGTCTCTACTTTAAAGAGTCCTCTCCTGCTGATGTTCAGGTGTATATCAGTATGTAGTGTCTCTACTTTAAAGAGTCCTCTCCTGCTGATGTTCAGGTGTATATCAGTATGTGGTGTCTCTACTTTAAAGAGTCCTCTCCTGCTGATGTTCAGGTGTATATCAGTATGTAGTGTCTCTACTTTAAAGAGTCCTCTCCTGCTGATGTTCAGGTGTATATCAGTATGTAGTGTCTCTACTTTAAAGAGTCCTCTCCTGCTGATGTTCAGGTGTATATCATATCATGTATATATATAGGGAGGCCTGTGGTGCAGTGGGTTGTGAGTTGGTATTCGGATCACGAGGTCACAGGTTCAAACCCCACTGCAGTCAGCATGTCGTTGTGTCCCTGGGCAAGACACTTCACCCCAAATTGCTCCTGTGGGGATTGCCCACAGTATTGAGTATGTAAGTCGCTTTGGATAAAAGCGTCTAACAAGTGACATGTAATGTAATATCAGTATGTAGTGTCTTTAAAGAGTCCTCTCCTGCTGATGTTCAGGTGTATATCAGTATGTAGTGTCTCTACTTTAAAGAGTCCTCTGCTGCTGATGTTCAGGTGTATATCAGTATGTAGTGTCTCTACTTTAAAGAGTCCTCTCCTGCTGATGTTCAGGTGTATATCAGTATGTAGGATCTCTACTTTAAAGAGTCCTCTCCTGCTGATGTTCAGGTGTATATCAGTATGTAGTGTCTCTACTTTAAAGAGTCCTCTCCTGCTGATGTTCAGGTGTATATCAGTATGTGGTGTCTCTACTTTAAAGAGTCCTCTCCTGCTGATGTTCAGGTGTATATCAGTATGTAGTGTCTCTACTTTAAAGAGTCCTCTCCTGCTGATGTTCAGGTGTATATCAGTATGTAGTGTCTCTACTTTAAAGAGTCCTCTCCTGCTGATGTTCAGGTGTACAGTATATCAGTATGTAGTGTCTCTACTTTAAAGAGTCCTCTCCTGCTGATGTTCAGGTGTATATCAGTATGTAGTGTCTCTACTTTAAAGAGTCCTCTCCTGCTGATGTTCAGGTGTATATCAGTATGTAGTGTCTCTAGTTTAAAGAGTCCTCTCCTGCTGATGTTCAGGTGTATATCAGTATGTAGGATCTCTACTTTAAAGAGTCCTCTCCTGCTGATGTTCAAGTGTATATCAGTATGTAGTGTCTCTACTTTAAAGAGTCCTCTCCTGCTGATGTTCAGGTGTATATCAGTATGTGGTGTCTCTACTTTAAAGAGTCCTCTCCTGCTGATGTTCAGGTGTATATCAGTATGTAGTGTCTCTACTTTAAAGAGTCCTCTCCTGCTGATGTTCAGGTGTATATCAGTATGTAGTGTCTCTACTTTAAAGAGTCCTCTCCTGCTGATGTTCAGGTGTATATCAGTATGTAGTGTCTCTACTTTAAAGAGTCCTCTCCTGCTGATGTTCAGGTGTACAGTATATCAGTATGTAGTGTCTCTACTTTAAAGAGTCCTCTCCTGCTGATGTTCAGGTGTATATCAGTATGTAGTGTCTCTACTTTAAAGAGTCCTCTGCTGCTGATGTTCAGGTGTATATCAGTATGTAGTGTCTCTACTTTAAAGAGTCCTCTCCTGCTGATGTTCAGGTGTATATCAGTATGTAGTGTCTCTAGTTTAAAGAGTCCTCTCCTGCTGATGTTCAGGTGTATATCAGTATGTAGTGTCTCTACTTTAAAGAGTCCTCTCCTGCTGATGTTCAGGTGTATATCAGTATGTAGTGTCTCTACTTTAAAGAGTCCTCTCCTGCTGATGTTCAGGTGTATATCAGTGTGTAGTGTCTCTACTTTAAAAAGTCCTCTCCTGCTGATGTTCAGGTATATATCAGTATGTAGTGTCTCTACTTTAAAGAGTCCTCTCCTGCTTATGTTCAGGTGTATATCAGTGTGTAGTGTCTCTACTTTAAAGAGTCCTCTCCTGCTGATGTTCAGGTATATATCAGTATGTAGTGTCTCTACTTTAAAGAGTCCTCTCCTGCTGATGTTCAGGTATATATCAGTATGTAGTGTCTCTACTTTAAAGAGTCCTCTCCTGCTGATGTTCAGGTGTATATCAGTATGTAGTGTCTCTACTTTAAAGAGTCCTCTCCTGCTGATGTTCAGGTGTATATCAGTATGTGGTGTCTCTACTTTAAAGAGTCCTCTCCTGCTGATGTTCAGGTGTATATCAGTATGTAGTGTCTCTACTTTAAAGAGTCCTCTCCTGCTGATGTTCAGGTGTATATCAGTATGTAGTGTCTCTACTTTAAAGAGTCCTCTCCTGCTGATGTTCAGGTGTATATCAGTATGTAGTGTCTCTACTTTAAAGAGTCCTCTCCTGCTGATGTTCAGGTGTATATCAGTATGTAGTGTCTCTACTTTAAAGAGTCCTCTCCTGCTGATGTTCAGGTGTATATCAGTATGTAGTGTCTCTATTTTAAAGAGTACTCTCCTGCTGATGTTCAGGTGTATATCAGTGTGTAGTGTCTCTACTTTAAAGAGTCCTCTCCTGCTGATGTTCAGGTATATATCAGTATGTAGTGTCTCTACTTTAAAGAGTCCTCTCCTGCTGATGTTCAGGTGTACAGTATATCAGTATGTAGTGTCTCTACTTTAAAGAGTCCTCTCCTGCTGATGTTCAGGTGTATATCAGTATGTAGTGTCTCTATTTTAAAGAGTACTCTCCTGCTGATGTTCAGGTGTATATCAGTGTGTAGTGTCTCTACTTTAAAGAGTCCTCTCCTGCTGATGTTCAGGTATATATCAGTATGTAGTGTCTCTACTTTAAAGAGTCCTCTCCTGCTGATGTTCAGGTGTACAGTATATCAGTATGTAGTGTCTCTACTTTAAAGAGTCCTCTCCTGCTGATGTTCAGGTGTATATCAGTATGTAGTGTCTCTACTTTAAAGAGTCCTCTCCTGCTGATGTTCAGGTGTATATCATATCATGTATATATATAGGGAGGCCTGTGGTGCAGTGGGTTGTGAGTTGGTATTCGGATCAGGAGGTCACAGGTTCAAACCCCACTGCAGTCAGCATGTCGTTGTGTCCCTGGGCAAGACACTTCACCCCAAATTGCTCCTGTGGGGATTGCCCACAGTATTGAGTATGTAAGTCGCTTTGGATAAAAGCGTCTAACAAGTGACATGTAATGTAATATCAGTATGTAGTGTCTCTACTTTAAAGAGTCCTCTCCTGCTGATGTTCAGGTGTATATCAGTATGTAGTGTCTCTACTTTAAAGAGTCCTCTCCTGCTGATGTTCAGGTGTATATCAGTGTGTAGTGTCTCTACTTTAAAAAGTCCTCTCCTGCTGATGTTCAGGTATATATCAGTATGTAGTGTCTCTACTTTAAAGAGTCCTCTCCTGCTTATGTTCAGGTGTATATCAGTGTGTAGTGTCTCTACTTTAAAGAGTCCTCTCCTGCTGATGTTCAGGTATATATCAGTATGTAGTGTCTCTACTTTAAAGAGTCCTCTCCTGCTGATGTTCAGGTATATATCAGTATGTAGTGTCTCTACTTTAAAGAGTCCTCTCCTGCTGATGTTCAGGTGTATATCAGTATGTAGTGTCTCTACTTTAAAGAGTCCTCTCCTGCTGATGTTCAGGTGTATATCAGTATGTGGTGTCTCTACTTTAAAGAGTCCTCTCCTGCTGATGTTCAGGTGTATATCAGTATGTAGTGTCTCTACTTTAAAGAGTCCTCTCCTGCTGATGTTCAGGTGTATATCAGTATGTAGTGTCTCTACTTTAAAGAGTCCTCTCCTGCTGATGTTCAGGTTTATATCAGTATGTAGTGTCTCTACTTTAAAGAGTCCTCTCCTGCTGATGTTCAGGTGTATATCAGTATGTAGTGTCTCTACTTTAAAGAGTCCTCTCCTGCTGATGTTCAGGTGTATATCAGTATGTAGTGTCTCTATTTTAAAGAGTACTCTCCTGCTGATGTTCAGGTGTATATCAGTGTGTAGTGTCTCTACTTTAAAGAGTCCTCTCCTGCTGATGTTCAGGTGTATATCAGTATGTAGTGTCTCTACTTTAAAGAGTCCTCTCCTGCTGATGTTCAGGTGTATATCAGTATGTAGTGTCTCTAATGCAGTGGTTCTCAAACTTTTTCTGTCAGGCCCCCCCTTTGGAGAAAAAAAAAAAGTCGGGCCCCCCCAACACACATAGTCAGGCTCAGTGGCGGCGCAAGAGACTTCTTTTGGGGGTGCTGTGGGGTAGCTTGACGTTTCATAGAGGGTGCTCAAACATTTAGGGTTTCCCATTAATGTACCGGTCGCTACAGTGGAATTTTCTACTGCAACACTCTCCACACGCACATACACAGTGTTCCCGCAACTGTTACAACGAAGGCTCGATAATCAGCTCACGGCATATAGGTGTAAGCAGGGGTAACGAGCTATTTTTATAGGTGGTGTGTGGACACATTGAGAGCAAAATGAAGAGATCTATGGATACCTCTCTCAACACCCAGATGAAACGGAACTGTAAACAGATTTACTTTTTTTTTATGGATATTTTACAAATCACCCTTTTAAACTTTATTCTTTTTTTAAGGTCATATAGTATTTCATACCTGTTTTTCATTTATTCTCTTATTTTTTTATAACGATAATGATCATATAAATTTGTGCCTCAGAAATAATTGTTTACATTAATGGTGACCAAAACGTTTGAGACCCACTGAGATATCAATGAGAGAGTCCTTTAGTTCACTGAGTCTCTCAGTCTGACAGGAGAGGACTCTCCTCCACTTTGTTGTTGAAAAAACTCCTTATATCCGTTAGCGTAGCTCGCTAGCACCAGAAGCTAAGAACAACGATCTCCGGTACCGGTGCGCTCTCTTCTCTCTCTCTCGCGCACACAAAATGGCTCGTTCCACACACAGAGCCGAGCTTTAATGAAACACAGAGACCCAGACGTAATAGTACTGTACTGTATCATATTATTTTCGAATCAATAATTTTTCAAATTATGATTTTTTTTTTTTAATCTTATTTTTTTTTTTATATAACCATTTTTCCTCCTGGTCTCTCGCGCCCCCCCTGGCATGCCTCTGCGCCCCCCAGGGGGGGCGCGCCCCACACTTTGAGAACCACTGCTCTAATGGAACATGTCACCATGCTTTAATGTTCAAAAAGCTCTTTATTTTTCTCATACTGCCTGTGCTACAGCACCTCTTTTCACCCTCTGTCTGAAACCAGAGCCCAGTCTGCTCTGATTGGTTAGTTGGCCGCTCTGTTATGATTGGTCAACCACTTGTCCAACCCGTTGGCCTATCACGTACAATGTGTGGGAGCGCAAGCCAATAGAAGCATGAGTGTTTCATAGTGATGTCATAATGTCACGGGAGTCCAATGGAGGCGTGGGAGAGACTTTGCTCCGTGCACATTTTTGGATATCTGGACAAACAAAACCAAAAGTATCTGGATAAAGAGATACTTAGCGGAAGATGGAAAGTAAATGTGTTCAAATTAGGGTGAGATGAGTTTTTGTTTTTGTTCAGGTTGTGTTGTTCAGCTCATTATTGCCTCTTCCTGGTGTTGACAGGAGGAGACATTTCATTGTGACCCGCTGCAGCTCTAACAAACAGTGCACATAGTTGGCCTGGAGACGGAGAAAGTATTTCCTCTCTTCCACATGTGACTCATGTGGTCGGTCATCTGACGTGGGAATGCCAATTCACTGACTGTGTGGTATTGTAGCATGAGAGCTAGTTCACTGCCGCTAACACGCTCACTCAGCCCATTGTTCTCCAACAGGTAGAGAACTCATCTCTCATGTTTACACTCTTTGATGAAGCCATATCTAGGAGCTTATATTATTTAATAGTTATCCATTTATTTTATTGTTCCTTTTTGTTTATAGTAAATCTTCCTTTTAATTCTTATTTAAGTTTATCAAATAAGTTGTACTATGCCTCTGTTTTTGTAAAGGCAGCCTTTGGGCACCGGGGGGGGGGGGAGACCTGCTCATTATAAATATGGGAAACAGGTGGTAGTGAGCAGCGCACCCGGTAGGCTTATGGTTTTTTACCATCGGGTAAGAAGGAAGAGAAAGGCTTGATGTGTTTATAATAAGTCTCACTGAAACGACTTTTGCTCGGATCTTAATTATTTCCCATGCGTAAGATTAGCTGACGGGTGCCTCAGCGGCACTTTGCTTTGTTTTATATTTCTTTCTTATATTTTTATGATTTTGGCCGCTATACTCTTCCATCAGGATCTTAGCCTGTTTTGGTACAAGACATAACTAAATGCTTTTTAAAAAAATAAGCTTTTGGTGGAAAAACTAAATAAAGAGGGGAATAGAAGGATATTAAAGTTAAACACACTATAAGGCATCTTTTCACATGTTTCTAAGTCTATGGTATTGGCTACAGTATGAACGTGTATCTATACTTTCAGAACACATAAGCGTATAATTGTAAAGCCGGTCATGATGATGGCAGGAGAAGAACAGTTTGGAGCAAACCAAAGGGGATTTTCATTATTATTAAGAAATGGCCCAAAGCACAATGAATAGTAATCCTAGCAGGTTTGTGTGTAAAGGTCAAGACGAAGACTGGGCCGAGCAAAATCACCATCCTGAGATACACAACACTTTCAAGAACTCAGCACCACTGAGTACTTAGAAGAGTGCTATATACACACACTGATCACAAAGTGCCATATCATCCACTGCTGGCTTCCATAAAGTCACTTATCTGCCACTCCAAGGTTTATGATTTGCAAATATTGTAAACATTTTGGAACACGGATATTGGATAGGGTTTTATATAGTGTTTGCACAGTCATCAAAGATGCTGGTTCAGCCCTGATCCAGGTCCTACTTCCTTAATAAAACGACGTCTCAGCGCTTTATATTTAAAAAGTACAGAGCTAGCCCCCACATACAGATGTCACATACTTGGTGTCAGGAGCTCCACCCTGCTGCCCGGTTAATCATCAACACACCCAGAATGCAGTGTGTGAACGGGGTGATAACAGTGTGCAGTCAGCACAGCACCTATCAGTCTGCAGCACCCCCCGTCTGTCCCCCTGCATGTCTCATATTCAGCCTCTGAACACACAGCTGTTATGGTTTCATTTGTTTTTCACATCTCTCCTTATTGGCAGGCGGTGTTAGGAAATGTGGCAACACTTCATTCCAGTGCTCCCTGTTTCTCTTCCTCTCAGAGCTTTCACTCTGCTCAGGTTTTTTTCTACAAAACACTCCTCAAGAAACGCCCACAGCCTGTTAACCAGGAGGTGTTTTACAATTTAATTTCCTGGGGTGTCATTGTGCTCTGCATCTCACAAAGTTAGCAAACATTTCCAAAACTGCCATTTAAAGTATTGACGGCACCTTTTCAGTGTGTCTGTTATCTGTTTTAAGATCTCAGGCCTGATCCAAGTGTAGGGCTCAAAGGAAATGCAAGTCAGGACAGTTTCTTTACATCACCATTCCAGCAAAAGTGGGTGTCTTTTAATTTACTTAATGTGTCATACAGTCCCTGATATCAATTTAAATAATCATTAATACTTGTATCATGTCAGATCCATGCAGAAAGCTGAGCTTCTTTAGAGGACCCCCAGCTGCCTTCATTCAGAGAGAGCTCTTGCTTATCTTTCTTACAGTGCAGACGCTTTTCTGCTTGCTCCTGCCTCTGCTTACTTTTTATGCTGATTTTCCTATTCTTATTCTCTGAAAACTTCGAGCAGCGGCTCCTGGACATTAACTTATCACTGGGACAGTTCATCTTCGTAAATAGACGGAGGGTCTCAGCCATATTTCAACATTTTTACGACGACGTCAGTCTTACAATAGCGTGGCCTAGCAACAGCTAAAGCCTGGTAGGCTACTGCTATTTAGCTAGTTGGTAGCAAAATGCCTCCGTTCTCTACAGATGACTTCCAGAAACGTATACAGAAGATGGCTGTGTTGGAAATGAAAATGCAACGGTTGGAAGTTAACGTGGAAGTGAATGGACTATGTCGTGGGAATGACACGACTTTACCAGTGTTGCAAAATAATGGAGAAGGGTATGCTAACTCACAGCTAGTTAGCAGCTACAAGGATTCCAAGGAACAGGAGGGCTGTGTACCGGGTAATAAATCTACAAGTGGTAGTCCTCCCTGGAACTCTCTGGGTGCAAAGCCTAAGAGTAAATCATTTCCATGGGATTTGGGAGGACGGATAACAGGCAGAGCCCAGAGCTCCGAAATCTGTGATGCGACCGGCTGGCCTGCATTGTTATCACCCAGGAAGAGCGCCTCTTCAACCCCTATTCATACTAGGAAACAGCAGTGGACAGCTGCTAAAGGGAGAATTACAAACAATCCTCCTAAACCACCAAGTGTGCCAATCCAGAACAGATACGCTCCGCTGACCGAGAACCGGAGATCTGATGACCTGGATAACCTGTCCTCTTCACGCAGCAGGGTAAGGACCAATAGCTACTCTAAAAGTAAAAGGCTAGAGGGAAAGCTAACGACTGGGCCTGAAACTCTGATTGTGGGTGACTCTGCTGTAAGAGATGTAAAAGGTCTGTGTAATAAGAACAACACCAAAGTACCCTGTTTTCCCAAGGATGTGGTCTCTGACTCGGCTGAGAAGATCCTGCATATTGGGGCTGAACATCCGACTGTGAAGAATGTGGTACTGCACATTGGAACAAATGATGTTGTGAAACAACAGTCAGAAGTGCTGAAAGAAGACTTTAAATGTCTGTTGGAAACTGCCAGCTCTCTAAATGCAGAGGTGTTCATCAGTGGCCCTCTACCGCCAGTCAGAAGAGGAGTGGAGAGATTCAGCAGATTGTTTGCACTGAACACCTGGCTTTCAACGGCCTGTACTGACCATTCTGTTCATTTTATTGACAATTTTAACTTTTTCTGGGATCGCAGACATCTTTTCAAGGCAAATGGAGTTTGCCTGAACAAGTCAGGAGTGAAATTGTTTATCTCTAACATATTCAACTGCCTGCGTCATCAATCTGTTCCCTCTGCCAAGGACAAGCGGCAAGAGGGATCAAAACAGGAGAAAGACACAACACATCACGCAGAAAACCCTGAAGAATTATCGCTGCACCCGCCTGAGGAATGTTCTGATTATGGGAGACCTATGAGACAAATGGAGGAATCTCCACTGCCCGTCACCCCCCCCCCCCCCTGTCAACGCCTTTGAGGATACTCCGTTCACCCTTTCACCCTCGCCCACCCTCCTGGAGATCGATGAACACACAAAGGAGATACAGAGGGTTGGCACCGATTCCTTCCTGGAGTTCAAAGACCAAACGAAGGCGATACGCAGGGCTGGCACCATGTCCTTTACCCCCGCTCCTCAACGAAGCCCACCAAAATCACCGCGGAGACGCGCACCATCTCCCCCGTCCTCATCACCGCGCCTACGTCAACCACCTCCCCCCCCTGGCAGCATGTCCTCTACCCCCGCACCATCTCGCCCGTCTCCATCACCGTGCCTACGTCGACCACCTCCCCTCCCTTCGAGGGGGCATCTGCAGTCTCCGAAGCCTGATAAGGATGTGTGTGTACAAAACACAACAAACTCTTACTGATATGTGATGGGTCCAGGCTCAAGGGCGTATGGCACTCTCAACTCTTTCCAGGACATGTCGGGGCCCTGCCTGCCAGTAGCTTTGCCGATATCTGTGTTGATAGGTAATAGATTAAGAGCGGTGAATCATAGAAACAGGAAGCGCTCAAACGTTTGTGTGAGTGTATCTAATTTAGCAGTGATTCCATGTCAGCCACAGCTTGTTACAAAAAACATGACTGATAGTGTGTTTAACTAACTTAAATTAGCTTTATTAAATGTCAGGTCTTTGGCAGGAAAAACATTTTTAATCAATGATTTAATCACTGAGCACAATCTCGATTTTATGTTTTTAACAGAAACTTGGATTGAACAAAATAACAGTGCAGCTGTTCTTATCGAATCAACCCCTCCCAACTTTAGTTGTATGAGTCAGGAAAGAATGCATAAGAAAGGGGGTGGAGTTGCTATTCTGTTCAATGATTCCCTTCAATGCAGGAAGACATCGTATGGAAACTTTGATTCTTTTGAATATGTGGCCCTTCGGCTGAAATGCTGCTCTCGAGCTCTGTTCCTAAATATCTATCGACCACCCAAATACTGTGCAAGCTTTTTTGATGACTTTACTGAACTGCTGTCTATAGTGTGTATTGACTTTGACCGTCTAGTCATTGTTGGTGATTTTAACACCCATGTTGACAACCCCCAGGACAGAGGGGCTAAAGAACTGTTTTGTGTTCTTGATAGCTATGGACTGACTCAGCATGTGACGGAGCCCACGCACAATAAGGGGCACACTCTGGACTTAATTATCTCAAAGGGTGTGAATATCTCTAAGGTTGTGGTGACTGATGTTGCACTCTCTGACCATTCCTGTGTTTTCTTTGAGAGCTCTATTTCTGTTCACAAAAATGTTCAAAAAGAGGTAACCACAAAGCGATATTTGACTGAAAATACTAGGGAAATGTTTACTCAGAATTTCTCTTCCACACTTGCCCCTGCCAACATCTCAGTAAATGAGCTAGTAGATCATTTTAATTCAAAAATTAAAAATGTTATAGATGCCATTGCTCCAACTAAGGTAAAGGAAGTGACTGGCAAGAAAATATCTCCATGGAGAAAGGCCATGAGCGTGAAAACAGAAAAAAGAGAATGTCGAAAAGCTGAACGCAGGTGGCGAAAAACAAAACTCCAGGTTCACTTTGAAATCTATAAAGAGAGACTTGGCCTTTATAATTTGGAATTGAAAAACGCACGACAATCGTTCTTCTCTGACATCATTACAAAAAACAAAAACAACGCACGTGCCTTGTTTGCTACCGTCGACAGACTAACAAACCCCCCAGTGTCAGTAGCCTCTGAATTTCTATCCACCAGGGCGTGCAATGATTTTGCCTCCTTCACTGACAACATTCAGAAAATCAGACAAGCAGTCAGTGCCTCTGCATCAGGAACAGCAAATGTGTTGTCCCTATCTCCACTTAACATCAATTCAGACATCATGACACAATTCCATCAGATTAATGATAAAAACCTAGAGGACATTATTCAACTTCTGAAATCCTCCTCCTGCTGCCTTGATATTATTCCAACAGGATTTTTCAAAGATGTTTTGCCTTGCATGGCCTCAGATCTACTTCATATAGTAAACAAGTCTCTTCACTCAGGTATTTTTCCACAGGCCCTGAAAACTGCAGTCATTAAACCGCTCTTAAAAAAGAATAATCTAGATGCTTCAGTAATGAACAATTACAGGCCCATAGCAAACCTCCCATTTCTAGGTAAAATCATTGAAAAAGTTGTTTTTCAACAGTTGAGTAATTTCTTGCATTTAAATAACTGTTTTGATGTGTTCCAGTCAGGCTTTCGTCCAAACCACAGCACTGAGACTGCTCTTGTAAAGGTCTTCAATGACATCCACTTAAACACAGACAGTGGCAGAACTTCAGTGTTAGTATTATTAGATCTCAGTGCTGCGTTTGACACTGTTGACCACAGCATATTACTAGACCGACTGGAAAACTGGGTGGGACTTTCGGAAACAGTTCTGAATTGGTTTGAATCCTACTTAAAGGACAGAAACAACTTTGTTTCTATAGGTAAATACACATCTGAGTTGACAAATATGACATGTGGGGTTCCTCAAGGCTCCATCTTGGGGCCTCTTCTCTTTAACATCTACATGCTACCACTGGCTCAGATAATGAAGAACAACAAAATAAGTTACCATAGCTATGCAGATGACACACAAATTTACGTAACAATTTCACCAGGAGACTATGCTCCAATTCAAACACTGAGTAAGTGCATTGAACAAATCAATGACTGGATGTGTCAGAACTTTCTCCAATTAAACAATGATAAAACTGAGGTAATGGTTTTTGGAGCCAAGTCAGAACGTATAAAAGTTAGCGCTGAGCTTCAGTGTGCAATGTTCAAAACAACAGATAAAGCCAGAAATCTAGGTGTAGTCATGGACTCTGACCTGAGTTTCAACAGTCACATTAAAACTGTTACTAAATCAGCCTACTATCACCTAAAGAACATATCTAGGATTAAAAGACTAATGTCACAGCAGGATTTGGAAAAACGTGTCCATGCTTTTATCTTCAGTAGACTCGACTACTGCAATGGTGTCTTCACAGGTCTCACTAAATCTATTAGGAAGCTGCAGCTGATTCAGAACGCCGCTGCTCGAGTCCTCACTAACACTAAGAAAGTGGATCACATCACTCCAGTTCTGAAGTCTTTACACTGGCTTCCTGTGTGTCAAAGAATAGATTTCAAAATACTGCTGCTGGTTTATAAAGCACTGAATGGTTTAGGCCCAAAATAAATTTCTGACCTTCTGCTAAATTATGAACCATCCAGATCTCTCAGGTCTTCAGGGACTGGTCAGCTTTCTGTCCCCAGAGTCAGAACTAAACATGGTAAAGCAGCGTTCAGTTATTATGCTCCAAATATCTGGAACAAACTCCCAGAAACCTGCAGGTCCGCTGCAACTCTGACTACTTTTAAATCCAGCAAGAAGACTTTTCTTTTTGTCGCTGCTTTTAATTGAACTATTCATATCTTAGACTGCACTGTAACTTTTATCCATGTACTTTTTTCTTTTAATGTTTAATTGACTGCCATGTATTTTTTTTTCTTTTAATGTTTATTTTATTAGCTTTTCTTTTTAATGACTGATTTTAAATGCCATTTTCTTAATCTCTTTCATTTTTTGTAAAGCACTTTGAATTGCCTTGTGTTGAAAAGTGCTATATAAATAAACTTGCCTTGCCTTGCCTTGCCTTGCCTTTAACGTCCCTACAGGTGCATAAAACAGGTTTATGAGATATATTCAATATTGACATGATGTCATTGGGGACCAGGAATGTAACAACCTTAGCTTGCAGAGAACTCCCAGCTCTATAGTTTCTTTAGTTTTTCCCTTTCAACAACTCTGAACTATTTGCACATTATCATGCATTCATCACTGCTTTTTTATTTATTTAACTACTTTACACACTTTGATAATATAGTATCCATGTTTGTACATTTTTCTTTTATGATCAAGTATTTTAGCTTCTTCTGTATATTTTATATTGTGTATAATTTAGACACATACAGTATATATATATATTTTTTAATTATATTTAATGTTTTTTAAATACAATTTTTATTGTGTTTGTATTTCATTTTTCATATTTTGTAAATGAATATGTTAACTTGCTGTGACAAATACAATCCCAATGTGGGTCTGTTTTATCTGATCTAACAGGGTGCTCGGTGTCTGCTGAATGAAGACATCGCTGAAGTTCACATCAACCTGTGTAATGTTATTATTCACTGCTTTGGGTTATAAGTGCAACTTAACCATAAACCCAGATGCACCTTAGGGACATTCATGTTCAACTCTACATTATATTTTACCAAAATAAAGATAAATGCTATAAAATTGGAAAAACCTATCAAAATGATTTCTGTTTGCTACCAGTTTAAAATGTTCACCGTCTATCTATACCATCATTAAATGATGGGAGTTAATACAAACTGTACCAGTCAGGTCTGGAGGAGCAGAAACACCCTGACTCTAGAGTTCTGATAGAGCAGCTAAATAGAGATACAGCCAGAGAAACTTCACATCAAGGTGAAAATAACAGGCCACATTCACTCAGGGAAATAACGAAGAACTAGACATGATGACAAATACAATGCATGAGGCTCAGGCTACCTGTGTGACCCCTCATCCACACAGATATGAAAACTACAGAGTGCGACAATAGAAAAGAAACCAACATCCCAAAATACTTAAAGTGAAGAATGCTTTCAGCGGTAAGACGATACCAGAGGGTGTCTCCAACAAAGCCGAGAGTTTATCTAAAGGGGAAAAACTGCGACCAATAAAAGGAAAAAGAAAATATCATTTGTATGAATACATGAAATGTCCTGATGTAATATCTATGACGTGTGATGAGTAACAATGTGGTTCACTGTCTTCTGCTGTTTTTTCATTGAAGGGTTAGGCCTCTACTCATGCCATGACACAGGTGTCCTCTCAGTCTCTCTCTCACACACACACACACACACACACACACACACACACACACACACACACACACACACACACACACACACACACACACACACACACACACACACACACACAGCAGAGTCATACACAGACAACATGACATCTGCAGTGACTCACAAGGTGAATGCCAACTGAAAAATATTTAAATTGATTTAAAAAGGGATGATTCTATTCATTCATAGGTGGTTAATCACTTAACTTAAAGAAATGCTGTGTTTGAATTGCTTATTTATTTTTCATTACTTCAATTTTAATTTCATAGTGTTGCTTCCAGTCTTCTGTGGGGTTCACCTTAAATGATAAGAGCTTTGTCGATAAAATGCTCAAAAGAACAACTACAGAAAGTGCAGACGGATATTGAAACTTGACCTTGTCACGAACATTTGCATGCCTTTTCACCAAATCCATTATTGAGAAATCACTTTTTAAGTCCACAACTAAGCTTTTATTATTTCATTCATTCATGTTATCAGTGACGTTGTTTGACTCCAGCCCATGTTCATCTGAATACACACATCCGGCCTTATCAGAGCTGAAACAGATGTTAGACACTCAGCATTACACGTGTCATCACTGAATGTGTGTGTTTACATTTAGTTAACTATTAATAGAGAGACACATTTCCCTTGAATCAAAATATACACACACATACACACACCGGTAAGAAAACAAAGCTGAAGCAACACTCTTCCCAAATAGTTGGCCAGCAACAGGTAGATTACAGATCAATGAAATGCTTTGAACACACACACACACACACACACACACACACACACACACACACACACACACACACACACACACACACACACACACAAACACTACACACACAGTTTCCATTTTAATCACAGGCAATC
This sequence comes from Gymnodraco acuticeps, assembly GCF_902827175.1. Lineage (NCBI taxonomy): Eukaryota > Metazoa > Chordata > Actinopteri > Perciformes > Bathydraconidae > Gymnodraco > Gymnodraco acuticeps. The sequence goes on from NW_022989799.1 coordinate 1,526,644, forward strand.
TTCCAAATTCCACAGAGAATAATCAGTTTCTGTCCAGTTTTCCTTTTCAGTTGGAAACAACATGACTGATTTGGGTTAATATTTCTAATCAGTTTCATCTCTTTGTTTAAGAGTTTTTTAGACCGATGAACGTTCTGTAGTATAAACTCTCACCATCAATATCTAAAAAACATATTAGGAAATAAAGAATTATATATTTGAATATATTGAGGGGAAGGCCACATGGAATGAATTGTAAACTACTATATAATCCTTAAGGATGAGCTTCCAGTTTTAAAGAGTCCTCTCCTGCTGATGTTCAGGTGTATATCAGTATGTAGTGTCTCTACTTTAAAGAGTCCTCTCCTGCTGATGTTCAGGTGTATATCAGTATGTAGTGCCTCTACTTTAAAGAGTCCTCTCCTGCTGATGTTCAGGTGTATATCAGTATGTAGTGTCTCTACTTTAAAGAGTCCTCTCCTGCTGATGTTCAGGTGTATATCAGTATGGTAGTGCCTCTACTTTAAAGAGTCCTCTCCTGCTGATGTTCAGGTGTATATCAGTATGTGGTGTCTCTACTTTAAAGAGTCCTCTCCCTGCTGATGTTCAGGTGTATATCAGTATGTAGTGCCTCTACTTTAAAGAGTCCTCTCCTGCTGATGTTCAGGTGTATATCAGTATGTAGTGTCTCTACTTTAAAGAGTCCTCTCCTGCTGATGTTCAGGTATATATCAGTATGTAGTGTCTCTACTTTAAAGAGTCCTCTCCTGCTGATGTTCAGGTGTATATCAGTATGTAGTGTCTCTACTTTAAAGAGTCCTCTCCTGCTGATGTTCAGGTGTATATCAGTATGTAGTGTCTCTTACTTTAAAGAGGTCCTCCTCCTGCTGATGTCAGGTGTATATCAGCATGTAGTGTGTCTCTCCTACTTTAAAGAGTCATCTCTGCTGATGTTCAGGTGTATATCAGTATGAGTGTCCTCTACTTTAAAGAAGAGCCTCTCCTGCTGATGTTCAGGTGTACTATCAGCATGTAGTGTCTCTACTTTAAAGAGATCCTCTTCCTGCTGATGTTCAGGTGTATATCAGTATGTAGTGTCTCTTACTTTAAAGAGTTCTCTCCCTGCTGATGTTCCAGGTGTAATATCAGTATGTAGTGTCTCTACTTTAAAGAGTCCTCCTCCTGCTGATTGTTCAGGTTGTATATCAGTATTAGTGTCTTCTACTTTAAAGAGTCCTCCTGAGTTCAGTGTATATCAGTATGTAGTGTCTCTACTTAAAGAGTCCTCTCCTGCTGATGTTCAGGTGTATATCAGTATGTAGTGCTCTACTTTAAAGAGTCCTCTCCTGCTGATGTTCAGGTGTATATCAGTATGTAGTGTCTCTACTTTAAAGAGTCCTCTCCTGCTGATGTTCAGGTGTATATCAGTATGTAGTGTCTCTACTTTAAAGAGTCCTCTCCTGCTGATGTTCAGGTGTATATCAGTATGTAGTGTCCTCTACTTTAAAGAGTCCTCTCCTGCTGATGTTCAGGTGTATATCAGTATGTAGTGTCTCTACTTTAAAGAGTCCTCTCCTGCTGATGTTCAGGTGTATATCAGTATGTTAGTGTCTCTACTTTAAAGAGTCCTCTCCTGCTGATGTTCAGGTGTATATCGTATGTAGTGTCTCTACTTTAAAGAGTCCTCTCCTGCTGATGTTCAGGTGTATATCAGTATGTAGTGTCTACTACTTTAAAGAGTCCTCTCCTGCTGATGTTCAGGTGTATATCAGTATGTAGTGTCTCTACTTTAAAGAGTCCTCTCCTGCTGATGTTCAGGTGTATCAGTATGTAGTGTCTCTACTTTAAAGAGTCCTCTCCTGCTGATGTTCAGGTGTATATCAGTATGTGGTGTCTCTACTTTAAGAGTCCTCTCCTGCTGATGTTCAGGTGTATATCAGTATGTAGTGCTCTACTTTAAAGAGTCCTCTCCTGCTGATGTTCAGGTGTATATCAGTATGTAGTGTCTCTACTTTAAAGAGTCCTCTCCTGCTGATGTTCAGGTGTATATCAGTATGTGGTGTCTCTACTTTAAAGAGTCCTCTCCTGCTGATGTTCAGGTGTATATCAGTATGTAGTGTCTCTACTTTAAAGAGTCCTCTCCTGCTGATGTTCAGGTGTATATCAGTATGTAGTGTCTCTACTTTAAAGAGTCCTCTCCTGCTGATGTTCAGGTGTATATCAGCATGTAGTGTCTCTACTTTAAAGAGTCCTCTCCTGCTGATGTTCAGGTTGTATATCAGTATGTAGTGTCTCTACTTTAAAGAGTTCTCTCCTGCTGATGTTCAGGTGTATATCAGTATGTAGTGTCTCTACTTTAAAGAGTCCTCTCCTGCTGATGTTCAGGTGTATATCAGTATATAGTGTCTCTACTTTAAAGAGTCCTCTCCTGCTGATGTTCAGGTGTATATCAGTATGTAGTGTCTCTACTTTAAAGAGTCCTCTCCTGCTGATGTTCAGGTGTATATCAGTATGTAGTGTCTCTACTTAAAGAGTCCTCTCCTGCTGATGTTCAGGTGTATATCAGTATGTAGTGTCTCTACTTTAAAGAGTCCTCTCCTGCTGATGTTCAGGTGTATATCAGTATGTAGTGTCTCTACTTTAAAGAGTCCTCTCCTGCTGATGTTCAGGTGTATATCAGTATGTAGTGTCTCTACTTTAAAGAGTCCTCTCCTGCTGATGTTCAAGTGTATATCAGTATGTAGTGTCTCTACTTTAAAGAGTCCTCTCCTGCTGATGTTCAGGTGTATATCAGCATGTAGTGTCTCTACTTTAAAGAGTCCTCTCCTGCTGATGTTCAGGTGTATATCAGTATGTAGTGTTCTACTTTAAAGAGTCCTCTCCTGCTGATGTTCAGGTGTATATCAGTATGTAGTGTCTCTACTTTAAAGAGTCCTCTCCTGCTGATGTTCAGGTGTTATATCAGTATGTGGTGTCTCTACTTTAAAGAGTCCTCTCCTGCTGATGTTCAGGTGTATATCAGTATGTAGTGTCTCTACTTTAAAGAGTCCTCTCCTGCTGATGTTCAGGTGTATATCAGTATGTAGTGTCTCTACTTTAAAGAGTCCTCTCCTGCTGATGTTCAGGTGTATATCAGTATGTAGTGTCTCTACTTTAAAGAGTCCTCTCCTGCTGATGTTCAGGTGTATATCAGCATGTAGTGTCTCTACTTTAAAGAGTCCTCTCCTGCTGATGTTCAGGTGTATATCAGCATGTAGTGTCTCTACTTTAAAGAGTCCTCTCCTGCTGATGTTCAGGTGTATATCAGTATGTAGTGTCTCTACTTTAAAGAGTTCTCTCCTGCTGATGTTCAGGTGTATATCAGTATGTAGTGTCTCTACTTTAAAGAGTCCTCTCCTGCTGATGTTCAGGTGTATATCAGTATATAGTGTCTCTACTTTAAAGAGTCCTCTCCTGCTGATGTTCAGGTGTATATCAGTATGTAGTGTCTCTACTTTAAAGAGTCCTCTCCTGCTGATGTTCAGGTGTATATCAGTATGTAGTGTCTCTACTTTAAAGAGTCCTCTCCTGCTGATGTTCAGGTGTATATCAGTATGTAGTGTCTCTACTTTAAAGAGTCCTCTCCTGCTGATGTTCAGGTGTATATCAGTATGTAGTGTCTCTACTTTAAAGAGTCCTCTCCTGCTGATGTTCAGGTGTATATCAGTATGTAGTGTCTCTACTTTAAAGAGTCCTCTCCTGCTGATGTTCAGGTGTATATCAGTATGTAGTGTCTCTACTTTAAAGAGTCCTCTCCTGCTGATGTTCAGGTGTATATCAGCATGTAGTGTCTCTACTTTAAAGAGTCCTCTCCTGCTGATGTTCAGGTGTATATCAGTATGTAGTGTCTCTACTTTAAAGAGTCCTCTCCTGCTGATGTTCAGGTGTATATCAGTATGTAGTGTCTCTACTTTAAAGAGTCCTCTCCTGCTGATGTTCAGGTGTATATCAGTATGTGGTGTCTCTACTTTAAAGAGTCCTCTCCTGCTGATGTTCAGGTGTATATCAGTATGTAGTGTCTCTACTTTAAAGAGTCCTCTCCTGCTGATGTTCAGGTGTATATCAGTATGTAGTGTCTCTACTTTAAAGAGTCCTCTCCTGCTGATGTTCAGGTGTATATCAGTATGTAGTGTCTCTACTTTAAAGAGTCCTCTCCTGCTGATGTTCAGGTGTATATCAGCATGTAGTGTCTCTACTTTAAAGAGTCCTCTCCTGCTGATGTTCAGGTGTATATCAGCATGTAGTGTCTCTACTGGGACATGTCTCCATGCTTTAATGTTCAAAAAGCTCTTTATTTTTCTCATACTGCCTGTGCTGCACAAAACATGCACACAAAGCTAGCTGGCACTAGCTAATAAGAGCATGATTGGTATAGTGATGTCACTATGATTGGATATTTTTCCAAATGTAGTTTACCAGTTTGCTAGATCATAATGGCTTAAGTTTGAAGTGTTACATTTGTTTGACTATATTTGAGAATAGTGTGTCAATATTTAGTGGCATGATATAAGTGCATTTACGCTTTAAAAATCATCAAGGTTGTGTTCATATATGGAGAATATCCTGCTGAAGAAAACGTGTCAGTGTAATAAATGTTCGCAATATTCCAAAAATTCAATGGAAAATTCCCATTTGTGGAGGGAGCCCTTTTAATGCTAACTTCCAGGTCTGCCTACAGACATGTCATCTCAGCACCATTCTATTGCATCATGGGTTTCATTTTGAAATCGATATTTTGCAAATGATCGATTTTTATTCCCTGTCATTATTGTGAAGTGAACCCCGACCAGAAACTACACATTATCCCTCACATGTATCAAATCAAAGGAACAGTAATGTGAAACCAGTTCCTCACATCTCACTATCCCACATGGCATACTGGAATGCTGACATGCAAACAACTACCGTATACTTAGGCTTTGTGTGTGCGTGTGTGTGTGTGTGTGTGTGTGTGTGTGTGTGTGTGTGTGTGGTGTGTGTGTGTGTGGTGTGTGTTGTGTGTGTGTGTGTGTGTGTGTGTGTGTGTGTGGTGTGTGTGTGTGTGTGTGTGTGTGTGTGTGTGTGTGTGGTGTGTGATGTGTGTGTGTGTGTGTGTGTGTGTGTGTGTGTGTGTGTGTGTGTGTGTGTGTGTGTGTGTGTGTGTGTGTGGTGTGTGTGTGTGTGTGTGTGTGTGTGTGTGTGTGTGTGTGTAGAAGCAGTCCTCTCTACCAGCCTGTGTTAGCTCGTGGTGATTGTTTACCGTTACAAAGCTATTTAACCAATAAAAAGAGGACCAGGCAATTAACAAATTACCCTTTGAAACCACAAAAACTTCACTTTCCCTTTCCCTACAATCAGTGCAACTGTGCACCTACCGAAATAGTGCTTTTGTGCACTTGATAATAGTGCAAAGGGCAAAAATGTAACCCAAGACAACCCTATCGGTATAATCCTCGGTTCCACAGCAACATGAATCAATTATTAATTTAGCAAATTCAAGTTTTTTTCCGATTAATGATGCCATGATTAAACTAATATTTCTGAATGTTTTCAAATGTGCAGGTCCTATCTGTTGGAAGGTGGTGAGCCTGCAGAATCTGCCCTGACTGCCACTCTCTGCAACTTCTGACGAGCCATCAAAATGATTGTGATTTGGACATCACAGTGAACATGCAGCAGCAAGAAAGTGAAATATAAAAACAACAGTTATGACCTTTCTTCCCTATGGAAATTATTTGCTTTAAATATCAAACTTTCTGAAATTACCTAAAATGTAACTGATGGAAGCCAGTTGTGTATACAATGCAACACTGTTTGATGAAACACTGTACTATAGGGTTACAGTTAAGGACACTGTAGTTTCAGATTGTATAACAATTCTCAAGGCCAAATGGCGGATGCCTCCAGATGTAGAGGAGTGGGCATTTACAATTACAAAGCTTGATGCAGATACTCTATAATCCAGAGTCACTGCTCTGCTAACGCAGAATGACTCATGGTTAAGTGTAGATCTTTCTAGAGTTTGCAATTACTGTTGAAACCACATCTCAAATACCGCCAAGCACAGCAGCAAGCTAGGGATTGAGCAGTCCTTCATCAACAAAACTGTCCCAGGACGCAGGGGAAGGCCTCCAGGCCATCCCAGAGTTAAGCCAAACAACAGCACCAGGAAGGCCTCCTTTTCTGATGAGCTGAACCACATTTGTGAACGCTTTAGAAGAAGCCATGAGGCATGCACACTGAAAAAACTGAACCGTTGACTTTAATTAAATGTATTATTTCAACAAACGTCATATAACTGTATTAGGTTCATTGAAAGATATAACAATAGGTTGAACCTAATATTTTGTATTGAAACTTGATATTATTGTTGTCAACTAACCTAATACAGTTATGTGAAATCTTTTGAAATAATACATTGAATTGAAGCCAACGTTTCAGTTTTTCAGTGCTCCCTGAAGACCCCCCCACCCCTCACTGACATGTGCTGCACTGTGCAGGATTAATGTTCCTGACACTGAGGGAGCGTGCTGCGCAGCTGACTGAGGTCCTGAGCGACTTCTTCCACCTGTCACTCAAACAACCAGCGGTCCCCATGTTCTTTAAAAACACTTCCTCTGGAACTCTTTCTCTGAACCCACTCATATTGGACTCTCACTAAATCGTATACTGACAGAACAGGTGTATGGAGGACGCCTTCTCCATGGTGCTAGACTTTACCACCTGGCCAACAGTAACAACTCTGACATAAGACTGTTGTTCATCAAAATCAGTCAGGTGACTATTGCCACTCATTATCACAGAGGCATTGCTAAAATGTGATGTACTAGTTGGACGAGTTGACAACAAAGTAATGGCTTGAAATATAATTAATTTTACAACCAAAAACAGTGTGTGTATGTCGACATGGTTTGCTCATCACAGCCCCAATCACTCACACCTGTACCGGTGAGGTCACTGAAATACCCCGTTGCACCATTTATGCCATCCAGTGTTCATAATAATGGAAAAAAAAAACTGGCTGCAACAATCAGTTCAGAAATCTACACCATCATCCTCTCCAAACTCAGTGACTTGGGCATCAACACCCCTCTCTAACTGGATCCTGGACTTCAGACCAACAGACCCCAGTCTGTGAGGTGTGACAGTAGGGCTGCTCGATTATGGCAAAAATCATAATCTCGATTATTTTGGTCGATAATTGATATCACGATTATTAAAAACGATTATCCATTTACTTTGAAAACATCCATTTATTGAAAAACAAAATGTGAACAGTATATTTTTAACAGTTGATTACTCTGAACTTTAAGTATAATTCAACTGAAAAACCAATAAAATACATTATTAAAAATAAATAAATACAAATAAATAAATAATAGTTTTATTTCAATTATGTTGTTTTCATAATCGTTGCAAGCTAAAATCGTAATTGCGATTAATTGAGCAGCCCTATGTGACAGCCACATCTCCACACCCCTCAGGCCTCAACCCCCACCCTGCAGAACTATGTTCTACAGCCTGAGTGCTGAGTCCTCTCTCCTCTCCTACTCTCAGCCAGCCACAGACTGTGTTATTAAGTTGAACCTAATCTTTTTTTTTATTAAGTTAATAATATTGCTTTCAACTAACCTAGAGTTATGTGAATTCTGTTCATTTAAGTCAATGTTTCAGTTTTTTCACTACAGCCACTTCCCAAACAACTCTTAAAACTCTTTCATTTGACTCCCTGAATCCTGCAGCAAAGATGCTGTGAACAGCCTGCAATGTGGATTTCACATTCCCCTTGTCTATTCCTCTAAAGATGAGGGTATCCATGAAATGTAATCCATACCAATTCACCACTGGCAAAGTAATCCTGTCAGAGAGTCTATCATATCCAAACAGTACATCCACCTATAACGCAGTCAGTTATATTTTATTCCACACCTCACACTGAGGGGAAATACCAAAAGCTGCTGTGTGTGTGTGTGTGTGTGTGTGTGTGTGTGTGTGTGTGTGTGTGTGTGTGTGTGTGTGTGTGTGTGTGTGTGTGTGTGTGTGTGTGTGTGTGTGTGTGTGTGTGTGTGTGTGTGTGTGTGTGTGTGTGTGTGTGTGTGTGTGTGTGTGTGTGTGTGTGTGTGTGTGTGTGTGTGTGTGTGTGTGTGTGTGTGTGTGTGTGTGTGTGTGTGTGTGTGTGTGTGTGTGTGTGTCTGTGCCTATTTTAATCCATGAGGACCAGTTTTCCTGTTTTTGTGGAAAGAAAACGCCAAACAGACATTTATTATTTCACTCATTCTCACACACACACACACACACACACTAGGGCTGAACGATTAATCGATTTAAAATCGAAATCGTGATTTGAAATGATGCGATTATCAAATCGCAAAGCCTGCGATTTTTTTTAACCTTTTTTTTTTTAACAATTTTTTTTTTTTTTGATTGTGTGTCAGTCATCCACACCAATCAGAAGTGCTGTGCTCCACATGTACCAGCCATTGTTAATCAATCAGAGGTAGCCCATGATAGAAGGTGATAGACAGATTGATCCAATCACCTGCCAAGTGCTTTTGAAAGTGCCTGCCCTTTCCAAATGGCTTCCAATGGAGCTTTAGATGCTTTGGTGAAACCAACCATCTGAGTCAGGTTAGTAATGCTCCATCACATGTTTCTATTACAGGGTGAATCTTAAACTGAAGCTTGACTTTAAAGCAACCCAACGGAAGTTTCATGTAAGTTTAGTTTTTTCACTCGTAGCTCGGGCTGCGAGGGTGCTAGAGACGGGAGCACGTTGATACGACCTTCCTAGCCGGAGTTATGGCCGCATTTTACAATAAACTTCCGTTGGGTCGTTTAAAAACAAATATCGCAAATCGCAATCGCAATATTTGTCAGAAAAATCGCAAATAGATTTTTTCCCAAAATCGTGCAGCCCTAACACACACACATACACACACACACACACACACACACTGTCTAATTACACAGTGTGTGACAGAGGTGGTGCTGTAGGTAATGTATGGGTAGTTGATGTTAAAATCATTGGTCCCCTGCGTGCACATGTTAACAGAGAGCCAACTGCACAGTTCCCATCATGCCCCTATGTTCATATCCACTGCTTCCATGACAGTGAAAACAAACACACCACACATGGACATGATGATTACAGGAGCCTTTAATTACTGCCAGTGATCAGACAGAAGTCTGACAGCAGCTGCAGGACACACTGAAGACTCGAGAGGTTGAAGGGACCATGTTTCAATGTACTGTCACTGAAGGATCAAATGCATGCATTTTCATGGAAAACTACCAGTTTTTTAGCATTTTAAGTCTAAGCTTAAATATGACCTGATTATGACCCTAGAAAGCTCTCAGAAAACTAAAAAATTGTCTTTTAACACCAAAAACAAAGGTATTAATTGTGAGGATATTAGAATACAGTATTTCATGTGTTCTTTCTTTGAAAATTATAGCAAATGACTTTGTGGGCATTTCCATTCGCTAATATGTTCAACAAAATGCAAAATGGCTTGGTTGTGGAACATGGAACAGATAGTATGATGATAAATGAATACACTCATTACAACAATGACTCAACAGATATTGAAATGTAAGTTGTAAATGGGAACACTGGCCGCCCCACACTGGCTCTGTGTCCCAACTTGGACACCCCAGTCAAAATGTCCTGGATACACCATGCTGGAACCCTGCAGACCCCTGCCTCCTGGGGCTTATTGCTTTAAGGACCATGGCCATGATCATGACATCAAATTCAGGCTGACAAACTGATTCACAGTAAATCGCCTGGGTAAGGATTGTATTGTCCAGCTGACTGTAACTAGTCGAAGAGAAGCATTTCTCTGTGTTATCAATACATAGTTCAAGAGGACATATTCTGCTCATTTTCAGGTTCATATTAGTATTTAGTGCCTCTATTGTGACATGCTTTAATGTTCAAAAAGGTCCTCTTTTCACCCTCTGTCTGAAACCAGAGCCCAGTCTGCTCTGATTGGTTAGCTCTGTTGTGATTGGTCAACCGCTAAGATGTCCTGCCCTTTAACCTATCAGGTACAATTTGTTGGAGCGCTAGCCAATTGAAGCGTGAGTGTTACATACAGTAGTGATGACAATATGTTATTTTGGGATTTCAGTCTTTGCAGATCATTAACATGCACACAACACTTCATAACACACTACAGGAGAGGGGAAAGCCCCATAAGGGCCACTTTAATGCTTACACTGATGCACATAGAAATACAATTAGGTAGTTAAGAATGAGAAACAAAACAAATCAACTACCCTTTTGTTCTGGAGCTTTCAACTGTATCAAGCCGTTGAACATGGGTGGCTGTGGCTCAGTGGATAGAGTGCTGGACTTCGAACCCCACTGCAGTCAGCATGTCATTGTGTCCCTGGGCAAGACACTTCACCCCAAAGTGCTCCTGTGGGGATTGCCCACAGTACTGAATGCTTTGGATAAAAGTGTCTAACAAAGGACATGTAATGTAACATCCACAGTTTCTGAGTAAATTCAACCTGCTGATAAGAGTTGTCTGATAAAGTGGAATTCCAAAGAACAAGCGGATGAGTGCTAACTTTATTTGATTTGTTTTCCATATAGGCCGAGGAATAACAGATAATGTTCTGTTGTGATGAGGGACATTGAATCAGTAGCTGAGACAGCTAGGGACACCCACACAGTTCATTATTCTAAACTAGCTCCACTGTTTCAGTCTCCTTACTGTAGCCTGTGGAAACACTGCCAGTCTATACCACTGTAAAATAAGAAGCCAGTAGTGTAGTATAATTGGATCAAATGTGCTTAAAGGGGCCTTATCATGCTAATTTCATATCTGTATGTTGTGCCTCTATCGGACATGTTTACATGCTTTAATGTTCAGGGCCCCTGTAAGTACAAGAGCAAAACACCAAGCTACTTACATTGCCAAACATTGTTCGTTGTTACATACAGTATGTCCATGCTTTCCCGTAGTGAAAAGATGGTTTCCATGCATTCTCTCTTATAGCTAAAAAAGGACAACTATCCCTTAATTGTATAAACTATGGATATGTGTTAGTTATTGGATTGGCCCAAGCAATGTGCACTGAAAAAACTGAAACGTTGCAACAATATTAAGTTGAACCTATGTAAAGTTAATATTATTGCTTTCAACAAACCTAATACAGTTATGTGAAATGTGTTGACATAATACATTTAATTAAAGTAATTTAGTGTGTCATGAAAGTATTAATAAGGAGAGCTTAGTAGAGTAGGGACAGTCTTTCCCTCAGGGCCTCATTGTTCCCTACAGATCTGGTGTTACTTACAATACACTAAATGACTAGTGAGAGAAAGTGTTCACCTATCCCCTGTACAGTGTTATTCTAACTTTTGTCCTGTTTCATACATGTGTACACAACCTCTACATTTCCCATCAAATCACTTTGTGGTCACATATTCCATGAGTTAATGCTCCATTACAGACTGGCAGTGAGCGCAGAGCAGCAGATACTGTCCTGGCTTTGAACTCTCCAAATGCGCCACGCTCTCAGCAGGTTGGCTCAAACATGCAACAGCACGTCTTTACCATTAAAAGTGAGGCGGAAAAAAGAGGCAGCATTTAGGAAAATCTGACTTCGCTCTGCAAAGTCAAGAAAAGGCTGAGGAGTTTTACAGTCAGCAGCAGCAGCTCGTTCTCCTGCTGAGATAAAAGCCCAACTCTGCCCCTGATTTTCTGACCTCTGCCTTTCCCTCTTTCTGAAGAGAGAAACAATTCCAAAGCATCTGCACTCCTCGCTGTGGATCACTCCCACACACCCCACAGCTCACACACACTCTGAGTATTTCTCACTGAGCCATGAAGGCTTGTTAAACAGCTCTGATGTGGAATGACTCACTGCTAGCAACACTCTTACACAATACACACAACACTCCCTCAAATAGGAGGGTTTTGTTTTGAATTCAATATTTCAGGGATGCAGATCCCAATTAATGTTACCATTGAGAGCTTTGTGTACCCTCCCTGCAATGTCATGTCCAATTAACCGCCGTGAAAAAGGGTCTGTAGTATTGCAGTAATGATGTACTTTTGTAGGCCGACCCAGAGGTTAGCATCACGAGGGCTCCCCCGACAAAAACAAGGGGATTTTTCCGTTGGGGTTCGAAATACTGCATTAACACAAATGTTATTGGTCTTTAGAGCATAAATGCAATCTCCACAAGTAAAAGCCTAACGTAAGGCTATAAAGGAAGTACATCGTGGTCACCACCGCTAAGCTAAAGGCGGCTAATGTTCGGTGTGATGATGGTTAGCAGTCTCATTGAGACGCCTCTTGGCAACCTCTGTTTTTAAGACACATATACTGTAAGCTTTGGACATTCACTATTCACTCAAATGTTGTATATAGTAGAATGAAACTTAGATCTACTTTGTGCTTCTGTTAACCACAGACCTTATTTCAGGCAGCTAACCAGAGGTGGATTATGTACTAAGATCCTGTACTTGAGTAAAAGTAGAAACACTATGGCGTTAAAATACTCCATTACAAGTAAAACTCCTGAATTCAAGTTCATGCAAAATGCACTTTTGTACGTCTTTTATACATGAATATGTGTCCCCGGTGTTCCAGGGAACTCACCAAGTGTCAGAAAACACAACCCTCTCTATTTTCCTCCATACACAAATCTCTAAAAAAGGGGCTGCAACGGATCTGATACAGACTGATCCAGATTTGAACACTTTACTGACGTCAGTAAAGTGGCGCTTCGGCTATTGGTCAATTCTCCACCTATTAGGGGAATGAGAGGTTGGGCCACGGCCGGCCATTGCTGCTCGAAAGCGCTGGAGACGCTGTAGTACATATGCCAGGCCTGTAAGTGGCGCTGTAGTCTGCCACAAAAGCAGCGAAGAAGACTTCCCTTGCATGGTTCTATGGTTGCCCTTCTGTTTATTCTCCGCTGTGGCTCTTTTTCTCCCACCCCGAGGCAAGCGTTTGCGCCTCCTGCTTTAAAACAAATGAATAATGACTATATAATCACATGTAAGGGATAATGTGCAGCGACGCGGTCATTATGGGGAAAAGAACACCGACAGGCTGATCAGGAGCCCGACGCGAAGCGGAGGGATCTAGATCGGTATGAAGGCACATTATGCAATGTGCATATTATCCCGCTTATTACATGGCCACATTCTCGACAAAGTAACGACATGACTCCCAATATTAATTGAAATGCTTTTATGGATTTAGAAAATGATTTTATTAATTAAAAAAATAGTTTTATGTATTGATTTAAATTGACATGCGTCCGCTAAGAAAAATAGTCCGTTGTTACTGTTTGAACTAACGTAGCAACGGCAGGAACTGCTTCGATAGTGTTTTTGAGGAGCTTTTTGATTACAGATTTGAAAACATCGTTGCTTGCTTTAAAAGTAGCACAATTCATGATGTCAAACCTTGGAAAGTACCTAGATATCCCTGCCCTAATGCCAAAGTAACTGGCAACTGAGTATGTGTCGCCGTTTGATGTCTATGTCTGGACCGCTGCGTAAAAAGGAGGGTTTCTGCCCCATTACTTCTCTTCTTACTTCTATAAGAATAAAACACGGAGGACGGAGATCTCTTTTTCTCCCCCTCTTCTCCCCGCTGCAGCCTAGCAGCTGATCTCAAAGCACGCTCCCCTCTCCTGCAGGGGGGCGTGGTCAGCTGCAGCTCACAGAATCAGCCCCCTGCAAAAACAGCGCTGGAAAGAGCAAATAGAGCGAAATGAGGCATAGCTAAAATGCAGGATCTGTTTGGTATTTTGAAAAAAAAACTATATTTATATACTTTATATAGGTATGGCCCTACAATATATTGTTCAAATATAGCATGATAGGTGTCCTTTAAGTAAAAGTACAACATGACTTATTCTGCACCGTGACCGATTTCAGTACCATAATGTACTCTTGAGGTAAACAGGCCATCATCACAATGTAAAGCCACAGGAATGTTTACTTTTCTAACTTCTTTTGCAACTTATATGTCCAGGAAAACCTGTAAAACCCATGTAAAGGACATAGTCGACAAAAGGACCAGCCATGACCAGACATGCTACATGTGACAATCTGCTTTCCTGTCAGTAAATAATGTGTCAGTTCCACTCTGCCTCCACAGGGTGACAGCAGCTAGACCGGGCATCTCTTATCCAACCATCTAGGCCCTCGGCCGCTCGTCATCCCAAGCGTATCACGCTTACATCCGCAACAATCTCAATGATCTTAAACACGCTTAAGTCAGCTGCTTTAATCCGACTCTTTTGGGGGCCCGTAATCAGCCCACGCAGATCATGCCGGAGACGGAACCCCCACTCTGAGTCTCCCACTGCACGGACCACAGCTCGTCCTCCCAGATCATCTCTTCACCCCCCTCATATCATTCACATGTTACTTCAATAAACTTACAAACATCACACTGTTGTGGCGTGGTTCCTGCTAGTGAAATGAGGTTAAATTGTTAACATAGGTTCAGGAGCATGGCCACGCCTAAAACTCCGCCTCGAACCACGGCCACCCCTATTTATATCCGGCAAAACTTCCGACCACTGCTTGTCTCCATCCTTTCAACCCACCCTCCCTCTCCCTTCTACCCATACAGTTCCCCTTCCGACTCACACCGAGCGATACATCCATCCATCCCTTCTTCCCTCCCTCAACATCCCTACAGCCCCCATC